>NC_057807.1:80695287-80727415 GCF_018294505.1 Triticum aestivum | reverse complement strand
AGGAACACACGTATTGTCTCCTTCCATCCATACATCTATATCGATATCTCTCGGGGCATCTTCTATCGCGCACACACCTTGTCACTCGATCTCCCACCCATGTAGTCCCATCACGATCTCCCGGGGATCTCTCTATGACAAACATACACTCTCTCCTCCCCATGTCTGCATTTTCTCCATACGTCTCTCTCGACCTCTCCCCCGTGTTTGTCAGACCCCTCTTGGCCACATGCTAGGGGTCTTGCTCTCTCGGTTCCAAACAACCACACACTATCTCCTCACCTTGCCTCCGTTGTCAAAGATGCATGTGTGATATGTTTGCATAAGACACACATGCTTTTTCTCTACTTTTATCGTGTGTTGTCCATGTCTCTTTCACACACGCACACACACTTTTTTCACTCACTCTTTCTCTCTCTCTCTCTCTCTCTCTCTCTCTCTCTCTCTCTAGTTAGGGACTCTGTCATGTCCATAAGCATATGGATGTTTTGAAAAGTCAAACCTTAGAAAAGTTACCAGGTATATGTGGAGAAAAACATTTCCATCTGGAACGATCATTAGATTCATTACAACATGTACTTACTTCATACTATAATTTATCTTTGGTATTGTAGATATAAGTAATTTCTTTATAAACTTGGTCAAAGTTTCAAAATTTTGACTTTAAAAAAATGTTGGAACTACATTATCGAACGGAGGGAGTAGCTCTTTCTCTCTCTCTGCTATCTCTCACGGGCCTCCCCTCTCACTCGAACTCTCTATACTGGCAGATTATATGCTCACTGCGTCAGCATATAGCTCCGTATATTGTTTAGTTGACCGGTCAACCAATCCACATGCTGCCTTATCAGCTCGTGTTCTGTATCTTCTTGTGCTGGCCCATGTGGCAGTGGGTGAAAATAAGTAAACTAGAGGCCCATATGACACGCGGTGAAGTAAACAAAGTTGAAACCACTCGGGGTAGCACCCCGCACGCTAGTAAATTGAGGGTGCATCGAGGACACACTTCTTGCGCGTGAAGGACGCACTCACACACAATTCACTACTGCGCGGCGGCATGCACAGAAGGACGCACTCGCGCACACCCAGCACACAGCACACACCAGCACACGTGTACACTAGCGTCGCCGCCGGTTGAGATGGATGGCGAGGCAGCTAACAAGCGGAGGAGGCTCGAGCCAAAACCGCATCCGGCGAGCCTGGACTTCATCAGCAGCCTCCCCGACGACATGCTGCTCGTCATCATTGGCCTCCTCCCCACCAAATCTGCCGTGCAGACCGCCCTGCTCTCCCGGCGGTGGCGCCCCCTCTGGCGCTACGTCCCCCTCAACCTCACCGTCGATAGCTGCCTCTGCGACGGGGACTGCAAACGCATGGCCGCAGTCTCCAAGATCCTTTCATCGCACCCTGGGCCAGCCAGACGCCTTGACATCCGCATGTTCAGTACCAACTGCAAGGTCCAACCCAAGTTCTACAAGTGGTTCTTATCCCCCGCCGTAGATCAGCTCGAGGAGCTCAGCTTTGAAGCTGGACGATGTCGCTCTTTGCCGCTGTCCGCGCTCCGCCTCACGCGAACGCTGCACCGCGCTAGCTTCAGCTCCTGCTATCTTCCCCATATTAATGCCGCGCCTTCCCTTCTTCTCCCTCAACTCAAGCAGCTTGACCTCTTCGACGTTGTCATCTCGAAGAAGGCTATGGAGCACCTGATCCGCAGTTGTACTGCGCTCGAGTACCTTCGTCTTGAGCAGATCCACGGGTTCATTAGCCTCCACAGCACCTCGACGAATCTCCGATGGATTTATGTGTCTTGCTGGCCCCGTAACAAGACATCAATTGGCAAGAGATCACTCTAGCTATTCCACATTATGGTCATTGAGAATGCGCCTTTCCTTGAGAGATTGCCTGTATCGGATCTAGAAGGTCCAACAAAAATCAGGGTCATTGACGCGCCGAAATTGACAGCGTTGGTGTACTTGTCTGCCAAATTCTTCGAACTCTTTATTGGATCCGTAATCGTTCAGGTACAGTACTCATCTTCTTCTCCGTCTTCTTGAAATTCACATTTTTAAATTTCTTCTTGATGTAGTTACGACCGACTTCCAGAAAATGATTCCCACAAGCTTGACCCAGTCCGTTCGCATAGTGAAGATCTTAGCACTAAAATCTATCGGCCCCAATCTGGATCAAGTTGTTGGATTCCTTACATGCTTTCCGTGCACGGAGAAGCTACTCATCGAGGTGAAACTTCTTTCCTACAAGTAAACGCTAATCACAACGCAGCTCAATTTTTTTGTAATTTTCCCAAATTATGATGACAAGTGTAGTGTTCAAAACTGCATCTACGCACTGCACCGAAAGAAATGTTTTTAGTATTTTTTCTCACGTGATCACCTGCATCATTTTTATGTTGTACTACTATAGTAGCCTAGGCTAGTCATAGTGGAAAGTAACTTAGACTACTCCAGTAACTCTATGGTTACCCTAAGAGCAAGTACTACCTCCGTCCTGGTTTACTCTTCCAATTTTGTAGTATCAAAATTTGACCATAGATTTAACTGACAAAATGTTAATGCATGTCACCAAGAACTATAACGTTGGATTCGTATTTGAACATAATTTCAAATGGTGTAATTTTTAGTGACATGCATTGGCATTTTCTTAGGTAAATCTATGGTCAAAATCTTATACTAAATATGAGGTAGTATTCCCTCCGTCCCAAAATTCTTGTCTTACATTTGTTTAGATACGGATGTATCTAACACTAAAATGTAACTAGATACATCCGTATTTAGACAATTTAAGACAAGAATTTTGGGACAGAGGGAGTACAAAAGTGGGCTATGTAGGCCAAAACATGTGCCAAATTCACTTGTGATGCATTTGGCATCGATGCCCCTCCATTGCTCACCTGGTGCCCCAATCTGGATCACCTACTTTGCTCATGTGCCAAATTAACTCACGCAATGAAAAAACACTGCATGGGAGAGAGAGGACTGAGGCAATAAAAACACTTGTTTGGGAGATTGAGAGGCTTGTGTAGTTGGTTTGATTGATTTGTCTATACAGGTGGGTCTGTGTGCACAGCGGTGCCAACTCTCTCACATCGCGAGAGCGGTGCCAAAATCTTTTGATTTGACATTGATGCGTATTATGTGGCATACTTTTGCGAAATATGGCATCGGCCACATAGTGGAAGGCAACAAATGCCAAGCTCTTCATGTGCTCCTAGTTAAATGAGAAGAAATAGAAAGAGAGAGAGAGAGAGAGTGAAAAAATATCACCAGCCAACCAACCCTATCGTATGAGCAAATGATATTGGTACCTCTTGATGACACGACAATCTTATACAACCAGCTACTCTAATATGTTATCTTCTTTTGCAGATAAAAAAAGACCCGAAAGTGAAAAATGTGCTGCACTATAACAATCTCATTGAATGCCTTGATCTCCATCTTAAAGAAATTGATTTGATCGACTACCGAGGTAGCACATCTGAGATTGAATTGGCCAGGTTCTTTGTTCTGGAGGCAAGTGTGCTCAAGGTAATGAGGTTTGGCGTTCTCTAGCGCAACAATGAATGGCGTGCTGATCACCGCAAGCGTCTAAGCCTAAATGACAAAGTCTCCGTAGAAGCTGAATTTGTTTTTGAAACATCAAGTGGCCAGAGACTCGAAAACTTATTTGCCCACTAGTGACCTGTCAGGGTGGTGGATTTTAGTTTGTATGATAATGCTGCATCCACCTAAAGTAACAAAAGTTCTTACGTAAACTTCCTAGTAATTCCCTCTTCGTAGGTGCAGCATTACTCCTAACATTTGTAATATCAGTTTAAAACTTGTAATATTGCCGTGTCCTATTCCTGCGTTTTCAAAATCCTGCGAATCAAACAGGTCCTGAGTTGGTGATGATGTTGTGCCTCCCATCTATCACCAATAGCCGTCGGATCTAGATCTAACGCATACAAACCAAGCTTCTCCATTTTTTGCAAAAAGATGCTCGCACTTGTTCCCTATTTACAAACAACTCCTTGTCTCTCACAATCAGCCTTATCTCCTCCCCACCACATCTAGAAGGTCGTGGAAAAATCTGGCGCGATGGCCGCTGCCGGTGCCGTCCACCCCCAATCTTGGTGTTCCGTGCAATGCACGGGCATCTACGCACGGGAAATTATATCGAATAGGGCTAGTTGTAAGCAAGCTAGCTGTACAGCCATGATGGTAGTGACTGCAGACGGTGAGGCTGACTATGGTATGCCGAACACGGCGCCTATACTCAATTGTCATCTCCGGCACAGGGTCTTGTCACTTCACTGTGAGGAGCAGCACGTAATAATTTGACCAACGGGTAGTACAGTGCTAGTACTCCTACTACATTGGTAGTACTACTACTAGTACTAGTAGCACCACCGTATGGATTTAGGAGTACTACCACATCCATCTGGATTTTAGTATTTGACTAGCAATATCTAGTAATGCATGTCACAAAAAATGTACTGCTCCCGCTGTAAATAAATACATGGTGTTTTATTCCTATCGGCGAGAGAACTTAATGTCTTTTTGCTAACTAGAGTACTAATAGGATTACATGAAATGAACTAAACACTGCATGTCATGTTTGGTAGTCTCAAGTCATTGAAAGCATGCACGGCCCACATCTCTCATTGGTTGATATGTCACGAAATAAGAAACAAGGAGGGAGTTAATGCACCGTGCCTAAGTGTTTTGGGATTATTTGGTTTTCGGCAGGTGACTTACACAACATTTTTGTTTACATGAATTAACATTTTATTAGTTAAATCAAAGGTCAAAACTTGGCGCAAAACGCAAAGGGGACCAATAAACCAGTAAACATCAAACTTCTCTCATTTGGCCCCAACTAGAGGTCCTGTGAGATGACTATACTGCACCGGCACAGAGGGGGACGCAGCTTCATTGACTTACTGCAACTGCCTTTGGGTGAATGACACGTGGGCCCAAGGGGTGGCTGGCCCACCTATCATACAGCCAAAGGCAGGTGCAGTAGAGGGCCGAGGAGTAGTACAAAATCCTACGCACCTACGCATGCTAACCAAGGGCAAGAGTGATCACTCGAATCACAAGATCGGTTGACTAGAAGCTAAGCTAGACCCATGGAGGCGATGAGCGCGAGCATCAGTCGGCTGTGCCAGATGGTCCATGACGCCGGCCTGCGGCCTGGCACCGAGGAACGTCTCCAGGTAGTATTGCTTGAGGCCGCAAGGGCGAGGGGCCGCTTGGAGGACAACTTCGTGATAGAGGCGGGGTGTCCCGATCTTTCGATGAGATGATAACTATCGATTTGGTGGAGACGACTTTGACGATCCGACTACAAACGTGCACGACGTTGCGCCTTAGCAATCGCTAAACCAACTCCGAGAGGTTATTGACCACGCCGGAGCACAATCAACCTGACCAAGAAGGTCTATTCCTGCAAGCAATCGAAGAACAAGCAAGAATATGATAAAAGCAATCTGAATATTGCGAGTATGTATGAAGTATTGATAAAGGTGGGGATCCGAGAGCGGTCTTGGTCTGGTCGTTGGACACAAACAAAGTACACGAAGTTGCGTTGGCTAACTTTTAACTAAATAAATCCCAAGGGAAAGGCTACTAGATGGATCTACTTATATAGGAGCAAGGGGTGGCGGCCTAGGAGGTGGGAGGACGTCCCAAGGCAGCCTAAAACTAACCCTAGGTCATACAAGGCCAATGGGCCCAAGTGGAGGTGATGCAACACCTTTGGACTTGTTGTTTGACTCGGATTCTGTTGCAGCGTCTGATTGTTTCGTCGATATCTCAAAGCTCCGGACGAATATGAAGGTGAATCCAATTTTGCTGGAAAGAGCACAAAATCTAGAATCCAACAAAAAAAAGAATCACTCAATTCGGAGTCCGTATGAAAAAGTTGTTGGCGTTTTGAGTCAGGTATGTCTGTGCAGTCCGAATCTGAATCCAGAATGTGAGAGACTTGGACTCTATCTTCTCTTGGCCCAAAAGTGACATGAGAGAACTTTTTGAACAACACTTAAACATCTCTTTCTCCCTTATCTTCATATGTGAATTGTACAAATATCCCATACACCTGTAAGTAGACAAAACACAAAAGTGTGTGAAGTATTTTTGTTCTCGATAACATAAATAGATTATTGAATAGTTTGCACTAGAAATCACCTGACAAATATGCATGTATGCAATATTTTTGGTCGTATCCAAGGTAGTCATGTCCTCATCATCCTCCCCTTTTTGAAAACAAAGCCGTCCTCGGCGTTGCTTAATCTAAAATGTGGCTAAGAAAAGAGACAAGGTATACATGTTGTATATGTATATGTCATCCATTTTTACTTACCTTGATTTTTGCACATATGACACATGTATACATGAGTAACTTTCATATATCATAAAATATGAAGGCAAAATATTATCATAAGTAGAAGGCATGAAAATATGGCAACTCAGTTTGCACATATAAGTGAAGCTCTTATTCCTATCAAAAGATTGACAATATTCATCATTAAACCATCCCAATATTGGTGAATAAACCTTACTTGCATAAAATTTACATGCTACAACATTCTTAAATAAGCAAACATGCAGTAAGTCATTGGACACAGAATCATCACCAAGATTAGAGATCATATCAAAATGATTAAACATTGGTTCTTTTGCATCAATAGTTAATTCAATGGGTGCACTCAAAATTGTTGGTATTTCAGTTGTTTGATCAGATGATGCTTTCATGCTAGTAACATGATTCTCTACAATAGGTGGCATGCTCAAATCAACAGGTAACTCAACACATGATGTATTTAAGTTAATTAGGGATGCATCATTCTCATGTGAAGTTATATCATCAATACCTTTACTGTTACATTGTCGCAAAGATGTAGTTGATGTCGGTATGGACAATGACAATGTACCATACACTTGAGATGATGTCGCACTCACAATCTAAGGTGTGGCTGCTCTAGTAGGTGCAACGGTGGAGGAATCAACTGATGGTAGTGAGCATGAATTGGAATAGTAGTTGTTGTAGTCACCCAATGCATCCTCCTGTAACTGTCTCTCAAAGGTACAAGCACGAACATACATACCAGTAATGCAACGAGCAATATACCTAAATCTTGCCTGAATATCATGGTTCAAACCACCAAAAAAATCTATTCATTGTATCATCCTTAGAGTCTTCTATGTCACAATGATGCATATAAGATTTGAACTCTTGGTAGTAAGCATGAACAGTGTTATTGCCTTGTTTAAATTGTTCAAATTTGTGAAGCAATTCACGATGATAGTAAGGAGGGGAAAAATATTTTCTCATTACATGTTTCAAATCTTTCCAAGTTGTGGGTTGGTTATCAATGTTTTTCTTACAATGCACACTCCACCAAACAGAAGCAAAGCCAGTAAATGCTCTAGTGGCAGCTCGTACTCGCTCAAGTTCAGAAAAGTCATGGTTACTAAAAACTTGTTCTACTTCAAACTCCCAAGCTAGATAAATAGCAGGATTAAATCTACCCTCAAATGACGGTAAAGAGATAACCTGACCATGTGCTTGTGTGTGTTGTCCCAACTCTCGTGATGGTGAAGATGTGTCCATCGTCCAAGAACTTCTATCTCCAGAACCTGTCATGATTAGTAGAAACAAGAAACAAAATTCGAGAATAATGTTCCTATGAACTACTAGGATGTGGTTGTAAAGTGCTCACAGTAAAGAAAATATCAATATCTTACAAGTTCTTACCATGCGGCAGGTGGTGACAGGCAACAAGCAATGTCAAATAACTCCGAAGATTGTGTAAAGCGATTTCCAGGGGAACGTACGTATACACGGTGTAGAAATATGTGGAGCTGGGTTGGCTATATATGGTAGCAAAAGATTAGCAATAATCAATTCAGAGATGCAATGTTGAAAAAACACTCAACGACGGTACTGTGCTGGTCCTAGGCTAGACCGGACTAGAGACGCGAGCCTAGAACACTAATGAGGTCACGGGATAGCACAACTAGCATCAATGAAGGATAAGTAGCTCTGGACAGCAAGATATAAGTGAAGATCACAACGGCAGTAAAGATAATGATGAATAACAACTACCAAGCAGGATATATAACAACTTTCCTCTTGAAAAGTTTGCTACTAACTCAAGCTTTCCAATGCAAAAAAGAATCACTCAATTTGGAATTGATATGAGGAGTCAAAGAATTCTAAAACTGGCCTAAAAAACTGGAACAAACTGTATGCGCGAACTTCGGAGGGCAAAAAGACCTATTTGTAAGCTGATTTTGAGACGCCAAATATTGAACTTGCTTTTGCAACTATTCAGATGCGCCTAGTCGCTAGCTTTAATTTGAGTACTTGTGGAGCCAAAACGGAGTTCGTATGATGAAGTTATGCTTTTTTTACTGAACAGTGCACAAAACAGATTGCAGTCCGAATCAACTACGAGATTGAGTCTAGATAGATCCGAATTTTGTTTTTGTTTTTTTCTCTCTTTTTTTTCCTCGCACTTTTTTTCTTTTTCTTTCTCTTTTTTTTCTTTCCTTTTTTCTCTCTTTTTTTCTCTATCTTTTTTTTCTCCCTCTTTCCAAGACAAACTAGATAAGATGCAGAATGGATCAGGCGAAGCTGTGAATGACCTCAACTAGGATTATGACAATGAACAGTGCGTAGCACGTGGTGGAAATTGATGGATGAGATGATGGACAGCGGAAGGGATAATGATGCAGCGGCGACGTGACTAATGTGAACAGAACTCAAAACTCCAAAGGAACTAGACACTAAGACCAGCAACTCGACACGGCGATGCAACCGATAATTCAATAATGCATACAATGAAAAGAAAATTGCAAAGGCTCAGACTGGCTTGGACAAAGGATGAATAGATCTAACTTTTTTTGTGGCTTTTTCTTGGACAATAGGTAAGAAAATAAATCTAATCTAGGGAAAACTGGAAATTCTCACCGAGCAACCTGAAAACTGATACCACTTGATAGAGGCGGGATGTCCCGATCTTTCGATGAGATGATAACTATCGATTTGGTGGAGACGACTTTGATGATCCGACTACAAACATGCACGATGTTGCGCCTTAGCAATCGCTAAACCAACTCCGAGAGGTTATTGACCACGCCGGAGCACAATCAACCTGACCACGAAGGTCTATTCCTGCAAACAATCGAAGAGCAAGCAAGAATATGATAAAAGCAATCTGAATATTGCGAGTATATATGAAGTATTGATAAAGGTGGGGATCCGAGAGCGGTCTTGGTCTGGTCGTTGGACACAAACAAAGTACACGAAGTTGCGTTGGCTAACTTTTAACTAAATAAATCCCAAGGGAAAAGCTACTAAATAAATCCCAATTCGGAGTCCGTATGAAAAAGTTGTTGGCGTTTTGAGTCAGGTATGTCTGTGCAGTCCGAATCTAAATCCAGAACGTGAGAGACTTGGACTCTATCTTCTCTTGGCCCAAAAGTGACGTGAGAGAACTTTTTGAACAGCACTTAAACATCTCTTTCTCCCTTATCTTCATATGTGAATTGTACAAATATCCCATACACCTATAAGTAGACAAAACACAAAAGTGTGTGAAGTATTTTTGTTCTGGATAACATAAATAGATTATTGAATAGTTTGCACTAGAAATCACCTCACAAATATGCATGTATGCAATATTTTTGGTCGTATCCAAGGTAGTCATGTCCTCATCACTTCATCTCCTTGTTCGACGAGGTCCTCGTCGGTTTCCTCAACAAGTTCATCATCGTCAAGAAGCTCACGAACGACTTTGACGTATGCCTCTAGCCGATGCACCCAGGCTCTGCGATGCCCACCACCCTCAACGGCCACTATGGTGACAACCTCTTCGACGCACTGGTGGCCCCGCGACTGCCCGTCGTCGCGTCAAAGAATGTCCACGAGGTCGAGCTCGCCGCGCAGCGCCTAGCGCAGCAAGACACCATCAACATAATCACCCACGTCTACGCGCAAATCGTCCACAAGGACTACTACATGCAAGAGGAGGACGATAGGACGCTGGCCTTCTTGGACCGCAGAGCAACCTTGGACGACATTGTTCAGAAGCACGTTGAGCTCGCCGCCAACGCCACTGCTCCTCACATGTCGGTTGGTGACCCGGCGCACTAGGGCGTGAGGATGTCGTTGATGGATCCGTATGTATTTTTATCTTTCTGTCAAATCCTTGTAGTAGTATATGATACTACTAGTAATTATCTTACCTTTCGCATCACCTTCATAATTTTCATACGTACTCCATGCATGAACGGCGTCAGAACCAAACTTCTCATTACTCTAGGCAAAATCGTTATTTTCTATCTATCGGTCGTGCCATGGAGCAAAACCAAGTTTTATAAGTTACGACTTCAAAAGGAAAAGTCTGTCGTCTTTGTGTTGCACCCCCACACGGTTGGTCCGGCACGCCGCTCAAGTGGGAATGCGTGCGGTGTTGCATTTTCACTTACAAGTGGGACCGCAGTTCAGCAAACCGACTATCTGCAAACCCCCACCCCGCCCACCGCGCGATGGCTGAGAAAACAGGAGGGAGAAGAGATGGCTATAGCACGGACTCCAAGAAAATTGGTGTCGGATGGCACTCGTGTGGGTGGCGTGTGCCGTACTGCTAGACGTGAATGCTAGTTATGGCCCATGCCACCCCACTATATCGAGCCTATATCGAGGTATGTAGAACAAAATTCCCGGAGTCCGTGCTCAGCCCTCCTCTATCTCTCTTCTCAGCTAGCCAGCGGACGCACGGAGCCCATCGTCTATTTGCTCACATGTGGTCCCACATGTCAGTAAAAATGCAAGAGGACCCACTGAACCTGCACATCTTTCACCTCGACGTGCTGGTGATGAAAAACAAATCCAATAAAGATCTTTGGTGGCCGCTTTTGGAGTTACTCAAGAGTCGTAAGATTCTATTTACAGTTTAACCCAAGATGCACATCACGTGGTTTCAACTACAACTCTATTTTCTTGCATGACACGACCTGGATGCGGGATGTCCCACATGTCAGCAAAAGGAGGAAGAACCCGACCAAATCTTCGATTGTGCTCTCGGATTAGACTAGTTGTGCTAACTTCAAATTTTTATTGTGTACTCCCTCCGTTCCAAAATACTTGACTTCCTTTTGTCCAGAAATGGATGTACCTATATACTAAAACATTTCTAGATACTGATAACCCACAAGTGTAGGGGATCGCAACAGCTTTCGAGGGTGAAGTACAACCCAAATTTATTGACTCGACACAAGGGGAGCCAAAGAATATTCTTGAGTATTAGCAGTTGAGTTGTCAATTCAACCACACTTGGATACCTTAGTATCTGCAGCAAAGTGTTTAGTAGCAAAAGTGGTATGATAGTAATGGTAACAGTAGCAATAGAAAAAGGTAAATGTTTTTGGGTTTTTGTAATAGTTGTAACAGTAGCAATGGAAAAGTAAATAAGCGGAGAACAATATATGAAAATCTCATAGGCAATGGATCAGTGATGGATAATTATGCCGGATGCGATTCCTCATGCAATAGTTATGACATAGGGTGATATAGGACTAGCTCCAATTCGTCAATGTAATGTAGGCATGTATTCCGTAAATAGTCATACGTGCTTATGGAAAAGAACTTGCATGACATCTTTTGTCCTACCCTCCCGTGGCAGCGGGGTCCTAGTGGAAATTAAGGGATATTAAGGCCTCCTTTTAATAGAGAACCGGACCAAAGCATTAACACATAGTAAATACATGAACTCCTCAAACTACGGTCATCACCGAGAAGTATCCCGATTTTTGTCACTTCGGGGTTGTCGGATCATAACACATAATAGGTGACTATAGACTTGCAAGATAGGATCAAGAACACACATATATTCATGAAAACATAATAGGTTCAGATCTGAAATCATGGCACTCGGGCACTAGTGACAAGCATTAAGTATAGCAAAGTCATAGCAACATCAATCTCAGAAC
Organism: Triticum aestivum; assembly: GCF_018294505.1. Lineage (NCBI taxonomy): Eukaryota > Viridiplantae > Streptophyta > Magnoliopsida > Poales > Poaceae > Triticum > Triticum aestivum. Next base: position 80,715,416 of record NC_057807.1, on the reverse strand, counting down.
ATAGTGGATACTAGGGATCAAACCCTAACAAAACTAACTTGATTACATGGTAAATCTCATCCAACCCATCATCGTCTAGCAAGCCTACGATGGAATTACTCATGCACGGCGGTGAGCATCATGAAATTCATGATGGAGGATGGTTGATGATGACGACGGCGACGAATTCCCCTTTCCGGAGCCCCGAACGGACTCCAGATCAGCCCTCCCGAGAGAGATTAGGCTTGGCGGCGGCTCTGTGTCGTGAAACGTGATGAAACTTTCTCCTTGATTTTTTTCTCCCCGAGAACGTATATATGGAGTTGGAGTTGAGGTCGGAGGAGGTCCGGGGGGCCCACGAGATAGGAGGGCACGCCCTAGGGGGGGCGCCCCCCTGTCTCGTGGGCAGCCCTTGGGCCCCCTGACCTTGATTCTTTCACCAAAAATTCTTATTAAATCTAAAAAGTGCCTCCGTGGATTTCCAGGACATTCCGAGAACTTTTCTTTTCTACACATAAAACAACATCATGGTAGTTCTGCTGAAAACAACGTCAGTCCGGGTTAGTTTCATTCAAATCATGCAAGTTAGAGTCCAAAACAAGGGCAAAGTGTTTGGAAAAGTAGATACATTGGAGACATATCAACTCCCCCAAGCTTAAACCTTTGCTTGTCCTTAAGCAATTCAGTTGATAAACTGAAAGTGATAAAGAAAAACTTTTACAAACTCTGTTTGCTCTTGTTGTTGTAAACATGAAAAGCTAGCATTCAAGTTTCAGCAAATATTATGAACTAACCATACTCACAATAACACTTGGGTCTCACAATTACTCATATCAATAGCATAATCAGCTAGCGAGCCATAATAATAAAACTCGGATGACAACACTTTCTCAAAAGAATCATAACATGATATAACAAAATGGTATCTCACTAGCCCTTTCTGAGACCGCAAAACATAAATGCAGAGCACCTTTAAAGATCAAGGATTGACTAAACATTGTAATTCATGGTAAAAGAGATCCAGTCAAGTCATACCCAATTTAAACCAATAGTAATGAATGCAAATGGCAGTGTGCTCTCCAGCAGGTGCTTTTAATAAGAAGGGTGATGACTCAACATAAAAAGTAAATAGATAGGCCCTTCGCGGAAGGAAGCAGGGATTTGTAGAGGTGCCAGAGCTCGATTTTAAAATAGAGATTGAATAACATTTTGAGCGGCATACTTTCGCTGTCAACGCAACAACTATGAGATGGTTGTATCTTCCATACTACATGCATTATAGGCAGTTCCCAAACAGAATGGTAAAGGTTTATACTCCCCCAACCACCAACAAGCATCAATCAATGGCCTGCTCAAAACAACGACTGCCTCCAACATACAACAGCCTTGGGGGAGTTTTGTTTAATTGTTTTGATTTACTTTGATCTTTTTGGATCATGGGACTGGGCATCCTGGTTACCGGCCCTTTCTCGTGAATGAGGAGCGGAGTCCACTCCTTGTGAGAATAACCCACCTAGCATGGAAGATATAGGCAGCCCTAGTTGTAACATGAGCTGCTCGAGCATACAAAAGAGAATTTCATTTGAAGGTTTGGAGTTTGGCACATACAAATTTGCTTGGAACGGCAGGTAGATACCGCATATAGGAAGGTATAGTGGACTCATATGGAACAACTTTGGGGTTTAAGGAGTTTGGATGCACAAGCAGTATTCCCGCTTAGTATAGGTGAAGGCTAGCAAAAGACTGGGAAGCGACCAACTGAGAGAGCGACAACAGTCGTAAGCATGCATTAAAATTAATTCACACCGGATACAAGCATGAGTAGGATATAATCCACCATGAACATAAATATCATGAAGGCTATGTTGATTTGATTCAACTACATGCATGAACATGTGCCAAGTCGAGTCACTCAATTCATTCAAAGGAGGATACCATCCCATCATACCACATCATAATCATTCTAATAGCATGTTGGCACGCAAGGTAAACCATTATAACTCATAGCTAATCAAGCATGGCACAAGTAACTATAATCTCTAAATGTCATTGCAAATATGTTTACTTCATAGTAGCTGACTCAGGAACGATGAACCATCATATTTACAAAAACAAGAGGGGTCGAGTTCATACAAGCTTTTCTCATCCCAATAAGTCCATCATATATCACCATTATTGCCTTTCACTCGCACGACCGAACGATGTGTATAATAATAAGAGTGTACATGCATTGTACTAAGCTGGAATCTGCAAGCATTCAACTCAAGAAAGAAGACAAGTAATATAGGCTCTAAATATAAATAATCAATCATGCATATGAGAGCCACTAAGCATTTTCAATATGGTCTTCTCGACCCCCAAAAGAAAGAAAAGAAAATAAAACTATTTACACGGGAAAGCTCTCAACAAGTAAAAGAAGAACGAGATATCTTTTTGGGTTTTTATTTTAATTCCTACTACAAGCAAGGAAATTAAACTAACTAATTTTTTGGTTTTTCTTAAGGTTTATCAAACACACAAGAAGAAAGCTAGAAAAAGAAATTTAAACTAACATGGATAATACAATGAAAGAGTATGAGCACCGACGACTAGTGTGTGAACATGAATGTAAAGTCGGTGAGAAATATGTACTCCCCCAAGCTTAGGCTTTTGGCCTAAGTTGGTTTAATACCAAGGACCGCCTAACTGATATCCATAAGTGAAACTGGGATTGTACTGAGATGCGGAGGCAACAGCCTCCTGGGTAGCAGCATGTTGGCAAGCTGCCTCCATTCCCCTCTCATATTCAGTGGCTTCTTCCCTGGTGATAACATATCTTCCTCTTGCCTGATAATCAAAAAGGTAGGGAGCAGGAAGAGTAACAGGGACGACGTTGCGTCTATCATAGATTAGTTGATAATGGAGGAATTGTTCATTCCTCTCAAGAAATTGATGATCAAACATAGCTTCTTTATCTAAATAAGCAGGAGGTACAATCATATCCCCCTCTCGTGGAGCTATATTAAGAAAATTTGCCACACGGGTTGCATAAATTCCTCCAAGGAAATTTCCCCTTTTACTATTATTATGCAACCTACGTGCAACTATTGCCCCCAAGTTATAACCTCTATAACCTGACACAGCACTCTTGAGGACACAAAGATCAGGGGCACACATGTGACATACTTCATCCTTACCGTTAATGCATTTACCAATAAAGAGAGCAAAGTAATGTATAGCAGGAAAATGAATGCTCCCTATGGTAGCTTGTGTTACGTCCCTAGATTCTCCCACAGTAATACTAGCAAGAAAATTTCTAACTTCAGATTTGGGAGGATCATTAATATTACCCCACTGTGGGAGTTTGCAAGCTCAAGAACATGGTCACCTAAGCAGCAAAAATTTGCAATGAATAAAGCACTAGAACAAAAACTAATTGGACCAATGGAGGAGTCACATACTAAGCAACAATCTCCCAAAGTAGTTTTGCTAATGGAGCTTTGAGCTAAGAGATCGAAAATCGCAGCAAAACAAGATAGAACTCGGGCTTGAGCTGGATGGGGATTTTTTTGGGTAGAAGACATAGTGTGTGGGTGCTGGCATAAGTGGAGGGGAGCCACCAGGGGCCCACGAGACAGGGGGTGCGCCCTATAGGGGGGGCACGCCCTCCTCTCTCGTGGCCTGGTGCTTGGCCCTCCTGCAGTGTTTTCAGTGCCTAAAATCCTCAAATATTCCAGAAAAAATCATACTAAATTTGCAGGGCATTTGGAGCACTTCTATTTTCGGACTATTTTTTTATTGCACGGATAAATCAGAAAACAGACAGATAATACTATTTTTGCCTTGTTTGTTCTAAATAACAGAAAGTAAAAAGAGGGTACAGAAGGTTGTGCCTTCTAGTTTCATCCATCTCGTGATCATCAAAATGAATCCACTAACAAGGTTGATCAAGTCTTGTTAACAAACTCATTCCGAATAACACGGAATCGGAGAAATTTCGAATAACACTAAGTTACCTCAACGGGGATATGAAAATCCCCAACAATAAGAATATCATACTTTTTCTTGACAGTAGGGAGAGGAAATTCAAAACCTCCAAAAATGATAGTTGGAACTTTTTCAATAGAATTGATACTATGAACTTGAGATTGTTTCCTTGGAAAGTGTACCGTATGCTCATTGCCATTAACATGAAAAGTGACATTGCCTTTGTTGCAATCAATAACAGCCCCTGCAGTATTAAGAAAAGGTCTACCAAGGATAATAGACATACTATCGTCCTCGGGAATATCAAGAATAACAAAGTCCATTAAGATAGTGACATTTGCAACCACAATAGGCACATCCTCACAAATACCGACAGGTATAGCAGTTGATTTATCAGCCATTTGCAAAGATATTTCAGTAGGTGTCAACATATTCAATTCAAGTCTACGATATAAAGAGAGAGGCATAACACTAACACCGGCTCCAAGATCACATAAAGTAGTTCTAACATAATTTCTTTTAATGGAGGATGGTATAGTTGGAACACCCGGATCTCCAAGTTTCTTTGGTATTCCACCCTTAAAAGTGTAATTAGCAAGCATGGTGGAAATTTCAGCTTCCGGTATCTTTCTTTTATTTGTGATGATATCCTTCATATATTTAGCATAAGGATTTACTTTAAGCATATCAGTTAAGCGCATACGTAAGAAAATAGGTCTAATCATTTCAGCAAAGCGCTCAAAATCCTCATCATCCTTTGACTTGGATGGTTTAGGAGGAAAGGGCATGGGTTTCTGAACCCATGGTTCTCTTTCTTTACCGTGCTTCCTAGCAACAAAATCTCTCTTATCATAACGTTGATTCTTTGATTGTGGGTTATCAAGATCAACAGCAGGTTCAATCTCTACATCATTATCTTTGCTAGGTTGAGCATCAACATGAACATTATCATTAACATTATCACTAGGTTCATGTTCATCACCTAATTGTGTTTCAGCATCAGAAATAGAGATATCATTTGTATTCTCAGGTGTGTCTACAGTAGGTTCACTAGAAGCATGCAAGGTTCTATCGTCTTTCTTTTTCTTATTTTTAGAATAATTAGGTGCCTCTAAATTATTTCTCTGAGAATCTTGCTCAATTCTCTTAGGGTGGCTTTCAGGATACAAAGGTTCCTGAGTCATTCTACCAGTTCTAGTAGCCACTCTAACAACTAAGTCATTTTTATTATTTAATTCATCAAGCAAATCATTTTGAGCTTTGAGTACTTGCTCAGCTTGAGTAGCAACCATAGAAGCATATTTGCTAACGCGGTGAAGTTCATCTTTAACTCTAGCCAGATTATCACCTACGCGTCCTATCTCGAAAGCATTATTCTTTAACTCTCTACCAACATAAGCATTAAAACTTTCTTGTCTAGCCATAAAGTCATCAAATTCATCTAAGCATTGGCTCTGAAATTTAGTAGAGGGTGTTTCAACTTTATCATATCTATAGAGAGAATTTACCTTTACTACCTGTGTTGGGTTATCAAGACAATGTGGTTCTTCAGGCGATAAATTAAGACCATGTATTTCTTCAATAGGAGGTAAATTCTTAACATCTTTAGCTTTAGTACCTTTTTGTTTCATTGATTTCTTTGCCTCTTGCATATCTTCAGGTCTGAGAAATAAAACACCTCTCTTCTTCGGAGTGGGTTTAGGAATAGGCTCAGTAGTTGGCTCAATTGGTTCAGGAATTACTTCAGGAACTGGCTCGGGAAGAGTCCAATTATTTTCATTAGTCAACATATTATTCAATAGTATTTCAGCTTCGCCGACTGTTCTTTCACTGATAACACAACCATCACAACTATCCAAGTAGTCCTTGGAAGCATCGGTTAGTCCATTATAAAAGATATCAAGTATTTCATTTTTCTTAAGAGGATAATCAGGCAAAGCATTAAGTAACCAGAGAAGCCTCCCCCAAGCTTGTGGGAGACTCTCTTCTTTGATTTGCACAAAATTATATATTTCCCGCAAGGCAGCTTGTTTCTTATGAGCAGGGAAATATTTAACAGAGAAGTAATAAATCATATCCTGGGGACTACGCACATAACCAGGAGCAAGAGAATTATACCAAGTCTTAGCATCACCCATTAATGAGAATGGAAATATCTTAAGGATGTATAAATAGCGAGACTTCTCATCATGAGTAAATAGGGTGGCTATATCATTCAACTTGGTAAGATGTGCCACAACAGTTTCAGATTCAAGGCCATAAAAAGGATCAGATTCAACTAAAGTCATAATATCAGGATCAACAGAAATTCATAATCCTTATCAGTAACACAGATAGGTGAAGTAGCAAAATTAGGATCGGGTTTCATTCTAGCATTAAGAGACTGCTGCTTCCATTTAGCTAATAATTTCTTAAGATCAGCTCTATCATTGCAAGCAAGAATTTCCATAACAACTTTTTCATTCATAACATAACCCTCAGGAACAACAGGTAAAACATAATCATTGGGGGAACGTTCATCATCACTATCATCAATAGCATCTTCAATATTTTCATTCCCCCTAACTCTAGCAAGTTGTTCATCAAGAAATTCACCTAATGGCAAAGTAGTATCACGCACAGAAGTAGTTTCATCATGCATAGCAGAAGTGGCATCATCAATAACATGCGACATATCAGAATTCATAGCAGTAGCAGGTTTAGGTGTCGCAAGCTTACTAATAACGGAAGGAGAATCTAGTGCAGAGCTAGATGGCAGTTCCTTACCTCCCCTCGTAGTTGAGGGATAGATCTTGGTCTTAGCGTCTTTCATGTTCTTCATAGTGATCAACAGATATAAATCCCAAGTGACTCAGAGAATATAGCTATGCTCCCCGGCAATGGCGCCAGAAATTAGTCTAGATAACCCACAAGTGTAGGGGATCGCAACAGCTTTTGAGGGTGAAGTACAACCCAAATTTATTGATTCAACACAAGGGGAGCCAAAGAATATTCTTGAGTATTAGCAGTTGAGTTGTCAATTCAACCACACCTGGATAACTTAGTATCTGCAGCAAAGTGTTTAGTAGAAAAAGTGGTATGATAGTAATGGTAATAGTAGCAACAGAAAAGGTAAATGTTTTTGGATTTTTGTAATAGTTGTAACAGTAGCAACGGAAAAGTAAATAAGCGGAGAACAATATATGAAAAGCTCGTAGGCAATGGATCAGTGATGGATAATTATGCCGGATGCGATTCCTCATGCAATAGTTATGACATAGGGTGATATAGGACTAGCTCTAATTTGTCAATGTAATGTAGGCATGTATTCCGTAAATAGTCATACATGCTTATGGAAAAGAACTTGCATGACATCTTTTGTCCTACCCTCCTGTGGTAGCGGGGTCCTAGTGGAAACTAAGGGATATTAAGGCCTCCTTTTAATAGAGAACCGGACCAAAGCATTAACACATAGTGAATACACGAACTCCTCAAACTACGGTCATCACCGAGAAGTACCCCGATTTTTCTCACTTCGGGGTTGTCGGATCATAAGACATAATAGGTGACTATAGACTTGCAAGATAGGATCAAGAACACACATATATTCATGAAAACATAATAGGTTCAGATCTGAAATCATGGCACTCGGGCCCTAGTGACAAGCATTAAGCATAGCAAAGTCATAGCAACATCAATCTCAGAACATAGTGGATGCTAGGGATCAAACACTAACAAAACTAACTTGATTACATGGTAAATCTCATCCAACCCATCACCGTCCAGCAAGCCTACGATCGAATTACTCACGCACGGCAGTGAGCATCATGAAATTGGTGATGGAGGATGGTTGATGATGACGACGGCGATGAATCCCCCTCTCCGGAGCCCCGAACGGACTCTAGATCAGCCCTCCCGAGAAAGATTAGGGCTTGGCGGCGGCTCCGTGTCGTGAAACATGATGAAACTTTCTCCCTGATTTTTTTCTCCCCGAGACGGTATATATGGAGTTGGAGTTGAGGTCGGAGGAGGTCCGGGGGGCCCACAAGATAGGAGGGCGCGCCCTAGGGGGGGGCGCCCCCCTGTCTCGTGGACAACCCGTGGGCCCCCTAACCTTGATTCTTTCGCCAAAAATTCTTATTAAATCTGAAAAGTGCCTCCGTGGATTTCCAGGACATTCCGAGAACTTTTGTTTTCTACACATAAAACAACATCATGGTAGTTCTGCTGAAAACAGCGTCAGTCTGGGTTAGTTTCATTCAAATCATGCAAGTTAGAGTCCAAAACAAGGGCAAAAGTGTTTGGAAAAGTAGATACGTTGGAGACGTATCAGATACATATATATTTTGACAAATAGAAGGCATGTATTGTGCAACAGAGGGAGTAGAATGGATGCAAGTTTTGGTATTGGGAAGAAGAGTACATCCATATATTGATAGAGCGCAATTTAGTAGATGTTCTAGCACTTTTAGCTAGCATAGAGGCTAGAGATGATACTAGTGCACTTGTTGATACTCCTACTAGAATAGAGGCTAGACATGAGACTAGATGCGAGGAAGCAACGTCTACTTCTTTACACTCGAAGAAGAAAGAAGCACGCAAGATCGAGCCTCCGCAGATCAATAATGAATGCATTGAGAAGGTACTAATCCAACTTACAGGAGCAGTTATGGAAGTTGGATATCTTCTAGAGTAGTAAAATGTATTATTGTGGTTCTTGTTTTCTTTGGTCTTGCTTTTCTAGTCAAAATTATCATTGGAGTTCGTGAAAAATGGAGGTTTTTTTGGGGTCGTGCGTTGGAGTTGGCCTTACAAGTGGGACCGCAGTTGAGGAAATCGACTATCGGCAAACCCCCACCTCACCCGCCGCATGATGGCTGAAGTTAGAGAAATGACGAGGTTGAAGAGATTGCTCTAGCACGGACTCCAAGAAATAATATGGTGTCAGATGGATGTCGTGGTGGTGACGTGTGCCGTACTCCTGGACGTGAATGCTTGTTCTGGCCCATGCCACCCTACTACTCCTACTACTTACTATATAGTATACTAGTATCGAGGATTCAAGGTGCTGGTTACGTACAGAGAACACATTAACATATGGCTACAGTAAAAACACCCGCCTGACGCGTGAAGCATGTGAATCTAGTACAAATAGTGTACTACTATTGTTGATTTGCCTCATCCGATAACCTATTGCAATGAACGTACATTTATGCATTCGAAAAATATTTTTTTGCCTCGTTGCACCACTCACTCAGAGAAGCGACTCGAAAGTCATTCATAAATTTAGTAAGTTTATCACAGGCATATCATTTTATTACATACAACGGGTCATCAACCCACATCGACAACGAGGATACATTATAAATACTAAAGTTTTCACCACACAACAAATAACAAGCAATTAAATGAACTTCAACTCAACCATTCCTTGGTGTTGGAAACGCTTGCTTTGAACCACAAGTGATTCTCTGGGACGGGCCATCCATTGTCGATCTGGAGACCAATGCAGGACTGATCATCCAGGCTGAAGCGGCCTACTATATCAGTACTAGGGTAGGGAACCACCCAAATGTCCGAGGTATAGACACAGTTGCTTCTCATAAATGGTAGTAATGTTGTGTCAACAACAGTTGGATCGCCTTTCACCATCATTGGATAGTTTTGTCCAAGGAAGAGCGAGTTTTCTCCAAGACTATCAATTCTGTACCAGGGAGAAGGTGTTGGCGCTAGCACACTAGTATACATCCCGAATACCATGCAACGGGTGTTGGAATAGGTCCGGAGAGTGCGACCATGGGAGACTACACCTGCTTCCTTAGTAGTAACATCATTAGTGGGCTGTATACACACAAGAAGAGGTGATCCATCGGAATTAGTTGCCAGGCACCACAGAGTATATGGGCGTTGCTCGTGATCATCACCATCGTCATCTCCCCCTTGGTTATAAAAATTTTCAAGTATAGGTGGTGGACTGTTCACAGGACCTTGGAAACACAAGAAGAAGGTTAATTAGTAAAGGGAAACTTGCTAACCCGCATGCATGTGGATGAAACAATTATAATTATGGTGGAAGACAAACGTACCGAAATCATAAGGATTCCATGCAAAAATAGTGCCATGAGTGGTGGCAGCAAACACAAGGCCCTCGTATTCAATTGCATCACAGTACTCATCCGTGTACAGAAACTAATTTTTGAGCAATATCCATCCAGTCAAACCACGAAGGACGGCAACAAGCTTGTCGAAGATAGCAACAACTTCATAGTTGTTGTAATTCCAAGAGCGAATGGGAACTCGACAAATTGCTATCTTTCGTAGAAGACAGTCACCATGATTGTATTTGAACGTGCATACAATACCGGTGTGCTCAACCTTTGGGCAGTATGCTGAGATTTTTGGAAGAACCCGGTCATGAGTGTACACATTCACAAGTACCCACTCGCAGTTGGACCCAATGTAAACAACCCAATCTCCATTTGCGCCTGCCCAAGCCTTACCCTCAAGCGATGGCATCTTAACATCATATGTATCATTATCAAGTGGCATCAACTTGCACAGGGCGAGGCCTCCATCGTCCCCACGCCAGTCATCAGGGTCACGGCAAAGAAGATAGGGGAGATCAAACCGCTCCTTGACTCTTGGGTTCCTTGTAATGATGTTATTAGTTGAGTCGAGAATGGGCTTGAATGAACCTGCCATGCTAGCCGAGGTGATGACGTCGCACCGATCAATGAGTTCCTCCACCGTGTCATCTTTCAGATCGGGCAAAGAATAACGGGGTCATTTCCGGCCTGTTCCCTCCATGGAGAAGACGATCGAACAATGGCAGAAGAAAGGGTGAAGGGCTGAAGGAAAATGGAGGAGGCAGAGGAAGAGTGTGCGGAAGCAGTTCCAAATCGAGAGGGAAAGGCGAAGAGTCGGTGGACGGTTGCCAGTTTGCCACGGTTCACGAAGAGGCGCCCCGGCCTACACGTCCGTTTGGAAATACTACTAGTAGAAAAGGACTCGTCGTCGTCTCACTGATATGTTGGAACGGGACCACATGTCAACGAAACATGGTGTGTAATTTCTCGTGCAAAATGCGATCTAGCCGCGTTGGCCCGAGGTGCCGCATTAGTTATCGCCCTTTATTTTTTTAATGGCGTGCCGTTCAGTTTTGAAGCACGACTAGCTGGTACTATATGCAGAGAAAATATAAAGTACTCTAACACTACTCCACCTCTAGTACTAGTAGTATAAAAAAGATATATAGGCTGGAGCTTCAGCACTTTCTTGCTAAGGGCTGCCCACTTGCTTCTCACACTACCACCCTCTCTCCAGATCTAAGAAGACAGCCTCTCTCTCCCTCCTCACCGGTGGTCACAAATTCGCCGGGGAAGAAAAGGACATGCAGCGTTGACGCACTCGTCGTCGGCGAGCGAGGTCACGCACTGACGACAAGGCCGTCCTCTCAGACCTAGCGCCCCCGTAGGATGGCCTCTGTCCCCAAGCTCGCTGCCGTAGTGTGTGCGGAGGATGACGACCACGAGCAAAGCCACTTCCCGCCGACCCTCAGGTATGCTACCTCTTTTCGAACCATACCCTTATTCTATTGCCCCATCTGCCATGTCATTGCATGTGGATCTTTTTCCACTCCACCATCTTCCCAATTTGCTATCCTCTACTCTGCTGGCCACGCAGATGAAAACCATAATTTGCACTATTAAAGGAAACCCTACTTCATGTAGACTAATCCATGTCTGGGTTGAATAAGGAAAGGAAGGGAGACTGTACTGTCCAAGAGAGTAGGCATCGAACCTGCATCTAGGTTGAAAAGGGGAAAATCAGTAGCTAAGGAACGAGTCCCGTGTCTCTTGGTTGAAGAAGGGTAGAAAGGCATGACAACGCAACAGAGAATGACCAGGTCGATCGGTTTATTGTCCTCACATAGGAAAAAGGTGGCTAAAGAGAACAAAAATGGGACATAATCCACATATGCTGCCTGGATATTTGTTGCTCTGGGCAACCATACCTCCCTCACCACTCTGCGTCCGTGGAGGTACATTGTACTAGTGCGCCCACTGTCCGAATAGGCCTCCCATGCTCTTATTGCCACTTTTTTTGCTGTTAGTATAACGCCAGCAGTCGAGTCAAGCAATGCTACTGCTAAAGTGATGCCACATTTAACTAATGCCGCTCTTAGTCTAATGCCACCGATAAACTTAAGAAATGCCATTTAATGTCACTAGATTATTTCAGGGTTAGCTATTGATTGTGGATGTATTAAAGATTTTTTAGCTAAGGCATTCTAATGTTGTTGCACAGCCAGTATACCAACGATGAAACTTGTTACTACCTTCAGATTTTTGCACTGTTAATGCTTATAGATTACATACCTCACTTTCATGAGATAAGTTAATTTTTTTGTACAGTGTCACCAAAATGCCAAGGCGCTGATGTCATTTTATTTTGGTTAAACTGCACAAAAAGGTATGAAGACAAGAGGAAAGGTCAAGAGTGTGCACCTCCTCCTCCGGCTGTTCTCTTGATTCGTTTGATCAAGTTTTTATGTTTGATCGATTATCAAGATTGGGATAGCAATTTTTAAGGTCCCCTGAGTTCGAAATGATATTTACCTTGGAAGTACATGGTTTGCAATTTTTTTATACTGTCATTAGTTAATAATGCTAGTTACCTTCAGACTTTTGTATTTGGTTTAATGCTCATGCACAGCTAGTATACCAATGTTGAAACTTGTTACATTTACATTTTGTATTGTTAATTCTTATAGAAATCTTCGAGTGCTAGAGTTTATTGAAATCTGTACAGTAAAACCATTGTACTGTACCGTGTAATAATCTAACTACTCTACTATTGCACTAGCCACTGGATTAGTGTATATTTGTAGTATTTGAATGGTGTTGCATTAGCGTATGGACATAAATAAAGTGTGGCAAGCTTTCCCAGATATGTGCTCAAAAAAACTACTACCTATTTTTCTAAATATTAGACGTTTGGGTACTTTAAATTGAATCGTGAAAACATCTTATATTAAGGAACAGAGGGTGTAGAGTTCACTCAAATTATCCCGGTAAAGCTAGTCACACCTTTGTTAAAATTAATGTTCATTATGTTATCGGAGGAGGTCTGTATGTTTGTCTCTAATGCATGTCGACTACATACCTGACATCATGATGTAATGTTAAGTCATTTCCTTTTGTACAGTGTCACTGGATTGTCAAGGCGGTGATGGCATTTTATTTTAGTTGAACTGCACAAAATATGCTTAACAGAAGAGCAAAGGTCAGGAACGGCTCAATTTTTCAGAAAAAACTATGTATGCCTTCCTGACATCAGCTGTTGTTGCTTTATTTATTTCTTCAAACAGGTGGTTAGAAACAGTCTTGCTACCTTTTCCCATTAAGAGATTGGAATGCTTATATTTGTGAGTCTATGCTTCAACTAGTGCCACTTTTATAGTAATCACACTTTCAATATCTATGCAAACAGGGATGCTCGATTTTAGTGGAACTGCACAAAAAGTCCAACTGGTTCAACATTAGGAGCATGTTTTTTTCCAAACCTTTATATCCAATTGGTGGCACTATGAGATGTTCATTACGAAGGTACATGGTTTGCTACTATCTTGCTACTCTTTTTGTACTATCATTAGATAGTAATACTAGTGGTTTGCATGTGAATTTATTGGCAGGGTGGACCTACATTGGAGGTGCAGGAGAGGATTCAATGATTGGATGCTCAATTTCGGTTGTATCGATTTCACCTCTTCCATCACTGTGAACATGGATATGCTTGGTCTGATGAAGAATAGGCGCTATACTTCTGCTCTGAACCAGCAAATCAATTCAGTATGAAATTGTCCAGGGCAAAGCATAACTGTATCAGATTGTCCAGTGCAGAACATGCAGATGCTAAGCGGAAGAAACATGATTAAACCGAAAATACATGGTGTGGTGTATGTTTACTAGCTGCTTGATATTTGTGCAGACAGAGATGTCTTCCCGTAGCTATTTGGCAAACAAACAAAGTGTCCGCAATTTTGGTTGAACCGCACAAGAGAATAGTATAGTCACTGCATGTAGTGCCATTTGAAATAGACACAGAAAGATTGGATAGTCACTTCATGGACTGCAGAAAAGTAGTACTGTACTATTTATTGGCCAACACTAGGTGCTTCATTGTGTTGTCTGATTATACAATGGGTATCATTTTGCCTAAGTTAAAGTTTGTATTCCGAAAATAGTCATGCGGTGTGATCGAGTGAAGACCAAATCATATTGCAGTGGATGTTCCTCCATCATGTGTGGTTCATTATCATGGTTCTAGATGTTGGTGAAACCACTTATGTTTGCAAGAGGAATTGTAGACTTCACGAACAAATTTGTCTTTCAGTCTGTACTGAATGTTGGTCAAGAGAAGCATCCATGTTAGTAGGAAGAACATATGTTTTTTCTAGATCTTTGCTTTTGGAGCTACATATTTGTATATGATCTGTGAATCATTGAGATGCATTAACATGATGATCTTATGTATGGGAATCATACTAGTTAGTTTTAGTTGCGACGCAAGATCCAAAGTGGCTGATCTTTGCTTTTGGAGCTACATATTTGTATATGATCTGTGAATCATTGAGATGCATTAACAGTTACTTATTTCTGTTTGCTCAGTGTTCACTAGTTACTGATCGATCACTAGCTAGCCTACAAATGTGCTCCTGGCAGTTTTATTTGCGACGCAAGATACAAAGTGGTAGTTTTTTGAATAAAAATGCCTACCTCTGAAGAAACTGACAAGCTACACTATCGATCCTACACGGTTAAATAGCGGATCACGCATGTACTACCTCCTTTCCGGTTTGCAGGGCTCAATTCAAGAAACGACCTACTCGATCCTACACGAATAAATAGCAGATCACGCACGTACTAGTACCTCCTTTCCGGTTTGCAGGGCTTAATTCAAACCTCTCACCAACCAAGGTACTCCCTCCGTCCGGGTTTATTAGTACCGTGAGCAAAGCAGCAAGACAAAGGCATGGCAATAATTAATGGCATGCAAAAGTTTAAGCCTAATTAATTCCAGCGATTTAAGTGGCTGCTTGCATGCCCTCGGCTGCGACTCATTGCAAGCTGCTCCACGTACTAGCTGCGAGCGATTCTGAGTACCTACATGTAGCTGGCTGTAATTAAGGCAGCTAACTGATGCGAAAAAAGATGCGCTTTAATTTGTTGTGGGCTTTTTAAATCCGTGGAATCATTATTGACAAGGAGGGAGATGATTCAAGTGCACTCATTTGACCGCCATGCCGGCGTGCGACCCAGACGGGACGGGACGGCACAATCATAATTTCAGCTTCTCTAGTTTTCCACGGCAAGCTGTCGTGCTAAGCCATTATGCATTGAATTTCGATGACCGTCGCGCTACCTTCCGCCTATAAGTATTGTTTCCCGGCCTTCTCCGGTGGCACCGGGACCCAACTCGCCATATCCTCATAAGCCCCCACCGGCCCGACATCGCTCGCCATGTCCGCCATGCCCCCGCCCGTCTGCGGTAGGCGACACCGGAGGTGGTCACCACCGGAACTAGTGTTCGGTTTTTCACCGGAAGGCGGACGGAGGGAGGAGGCATTCTATCTGTCTTTAGATGGCAATGCGGAGATCGAGGAGTTGTTGGAGTGTGACCGCTTGGCGGAGGAGCAGGAGTTGTTGGAGCGCGACCGCCTGGCGGAGGAGCAATGTAGCGCCGATTTGCGTCGCTAGCGGGACATGGAGCAGCAGCACACCGACGCTCTGAGTCGCGAGCAAAACGCCCTCAACTGGGCCGACTACATGGAGGCCGGTGCCCGACAAACAGCCCTGGAGGTTGTCGGGCACGCACGCGTTCGCGATGCCGATTTTTACTACCAGCTCGTCAAGTGGGTTTCCCGCTTAGAAGCCGAAGCTTCAGTGGACCACGCCGGCATGTAAAGGGCCAACGCGCGCGAGCAACGCGCCCTATCGCACCTCTTGCAAGTCCGAGGCAAGGCGCAGGACACCGGTGCCAGCGTTTAGCGTGTACCATAGATGGCGGTTGGCATCATCTAGTTAGCTAAGAGTAAGTTAGTACTTGTACGCTACTAGAGTATTAGTGGGAGTAGATAGTTAACTTGGCTATGATGGTTGTCAACGTGGAAGTTCAGTACTCTTTATGTGGATCATACCTGTTACTTTGCTCTGAATGTTGAACTTTCTGTTTGAACGTATGGAATGGGCTGTTATTTTTTTAAATGGGTTGTATTTGTTCTCCACGGGTTTAGAGGCTGACTTGTGGGCCTATCAAGTTGATGCGTACACAATCAGGAGATGATTGTATGTGGAGAGGATGATAGTAGGGACCCGCCAAGGTCATGGCAGTACGCAAGCAATTGCCTCCTTATTTCAGGCCAATAAAAAAATAGCTCCTCCTAGTGGATTTCTGACATCTGGATCCCATGCCATTGTCAATGTAGTCAATAAACGAGAGAATTGCACAATGAGCGACTGACACCAGGGACCGAGCAGCTCGCCTAGTTATTTTTGTTTTGGGTTAATTTGATAAATGCCACTCCAAATCTGGTGTATCCGAGAAATGCCACTGCAATTTTCAAACTTTGAAAAATGCCATTTCATGCCATTTCTAGTGGCATTTTTCGAAGTCTGGAGTGGCATTTTTCAAAGTTTGCAAACTGCAGTGGCGTTTTTCAAAGTTTGCAAAAATTGCAGTGGCATTTTTCAAAGTTTGGAAATTGCAGTGCATTTTTATGAATCGCCATAATTGGAGTGGTATTTATCTAATTTGTTTTTGAGACGGAAGCAGGGTGTCAACTGGGCTGTGCGGGACACTCTGGCCTGTCTAGACAGCCTTTTCTTTTATGTTTACCACTGGCCAGCCGAGTAGTTTTTTTTATTTCTGAAAATGGCTAGCCCAGTTTTTTTGTGATTTGTCAAGTAAGTCGCTTTATCAGGCCTGTTGGGCTGCAAATCTTTCAAGACGAGGAGAGCTTCATTCGGCTGGCCGAGAAAATGGCCTATCAGTAATGAGAAATGGGTTGTACATTTTTAAAACAAATCAAACCGGCAATTAGTTTCAAATATCTTTTTTTTCATTTTGAGATTTTAAATTGCATTGATCTTTATTCGTGGACAATTTATTGGATTTTATATTGATATACATTTATTTTTAAAATCAATCTAAATGTGACTCGAAATTTCGGGATTAAAAACAGTTCAGACCATACCGACATATGCAAAATTTTGTATAATTTTTAACCGTGGCCACAATATGGGTTGTAATGCTAACAAAAAGAATATGGGCTCCAAAAAACCCGTAAGAATTAGCAAATGGGCTGTAAATTATTTGAAATAATGGCAGATGGCCTGCATGCTGTTTTCCATAGATTTAAGGCTTTCCTAATAAAAGGTTGACGCACAAGCAGTGACTGTTGGATGTCCATCCAATGGCCGTCGTGCTTCTTCAATCTTTGCTCTTCCTGCTCCAGCCGCTCAAACAAGCGCCAGCAGGACTGCCTGCTCCCTCCTCCCCATGGCCGGCTATGCTACCGCGCAGGCCTCGCCGCCCCACCATACTCCCATCGCTGGCCTAGCCATCCCTCTACTCACCCATAGTCCCACACCTGCTGTTATTCTCCGGCGACGGCAGACGAACCAGTAAACCCTCGTACAATCATACTCCCCTCCGCATGGGAAACAACTGCCGAGTCTTCCCTGGCTCCGTGTCGTTCCCTTCCTAGGTCTCGCCGTCGTCCACCGCCCTGGTGCTCTCGGCGTGGCATGGTCAACATGGTCAATGACCGACTTGCATCTGAAGTGGACTGTACGTGGAGAGGCTGACAGCTGGGTCCACGGCCGCACGCAAGGAAATGCCTCCTTACGCGCAAAATAATGATTCCTCCACCTGACATCTGGGACCCACCGAAAGGGCCTCTGTATTTCGTGAAAAAAACATTACCGCCGCTGATAGCTCGGACCCACCAGCTATATCTTCGCACGCAAGGAAGTGCCTCCTTACTATGCACAAAAAAATGAATACTCCCCCTGCTAGCTGAGACCCAGTATAGTGGGCCTACTAAGTTGATGGGGACGAAGGGCTTTGTCAACTTAGTCAATATGCATGATTCTAGCTTGACTGACCGTACGATGTCCATCCAACGGCCGTAGTGCTTCTTCAACCTCTGGTATTCTTGCTCCAGCCGCCCAAAGCAGCGCCGGTCGTGCCGCCTGCTCCTGCCTCCCGTGGCCGGTTGTGCTGTCGCGGAGGCCTCACCGCCCCCATACTACTCCCACCGCTGGCCAGGCCATCCCTCCACTCCACTCACCCACACCCCCTGTTATTCTGCGGTGACGGCAGTGCAGCCGAACCAGTGAACTCTCGTACTCCTCTCCTCGTGGGCATCCACTACCGCGTCTTCCCCGGCTCCGTGTCCTCCCCTTCCTAGGCCTCGCCATCGTCCACCGCCATGGTGCTCTCGGCGCGGCATTGTCAATGTGGTTAACGACCGAATTCCATCGGAAGAGTACTGTACCTGGAGAGGCTAACAGCTGGGTCCACAGCAGCCGCAAGGAAGTGCCTCCTTATTACGCGGAAAATAATTATTCCTCCACCTCACAGCAGGGACCCACCGGACGGGCCACCAGTATTTTGCAAAAAAAAACGTTTACCCCTGACTGCTGGGACCCACCGGACGGGCCACCGTATTTCACGAAAAAAGTTCCCCCCGCTGTCAGCTCGGACCCACCGGAAGTGCCTCCTTATTACACACAAAAAAATGAATACCCCCTGCTAGCTGGGACCCACCTTGGTGGGAGGCTGACTTGTGGGCCTACTAAGTTGACGGGGATGGAGGGCTTTGTCAACTTAGTCAATATAAACGATTCTAGCTCCAGTGACCGTACGATGTCCATCCAACGGCCGTAGTGCTTCTTCAACCTCTGGTCTTCTTGCTCCAGCCTCCCAAAGCAGCGCCGGTCATGCCGCATGCTCCTGCCTCCCGTGGCCGGCTGTGCTGCCGCGGAGGCCTCACCGCCCCCTACTATTACCACCGCTAGCCAGGCCCTGTGGCGACGGCAGCCTCACAACGCAGCCAAACCAGTGAACCCTCATACTCCTCTCCGCACGGGCTTCCACTACCGTGTCTTCCCCGGCTCCCTGTCGTCCCCTTCCTAGGCCTCGTCGTCGTCCACCGCCCTGGTGCTGTCGGCGAGGCGTGGTCAATGTGGTCAAGGAACGACTT
The DNA here is from genome assembly GCF_018294505.1 of Triticum aestivum. NCBI lineage: Eukaryota > Viridiplantae > Streptophyta > Magnoliopsida > Poales > Poaceae > Triticum > Triticum aestivum. The sequence continues at coordinate 80,696,224 of NC_057807.1, read as the reverse complement.
CCATCGGACATGGACTGTACGTGGAGAGGCTGACAGCTGGGTCAACGGTCGCAGCAAGGAAGTGCCTCCTTATTACACATAAAATAATGATTCCTCCACCTGACAGCAGGGACCCACCATACGGGCCACCGTATTTCGCGAAAAAAACATTTCCCCCTTGACTGCTGGGACCCACCAGCTACACCTTCGCATGAATGGAAGTGTGTCCGGGCAAAAAAACGATTCGCCCCTGACTGCTGGGACCCACCAGCTACATCTTCGCATGCAAGGAAGTGCCTGACAGTCGGGACCCACCTAGTCGAAGCATACGTAGCGTTTTCATTTTGGTCGCGAACGTGTACATACATATATAGTGGTGGATGTAGAGGCGCGCACGTGTCTATGTAGAGGCGCGCACGTGTCGTAGTAGAGGCGCGCACATAGCATGTACATGTACGTACAGCGGCCAGGGTGCAAGAAAGAAAATACGGCCACGTATGTGTACATACGGGCGGGGTCTCGAACGCCTACTCGTGCATACGTACGGCCAGGGCTCGTGTACATGGCCGGGTCGGAACAAAGAAACAACGTCGTCGTCGTGTTCATGGGGAGGCAACAGAATGCGTCGTGTTCCTGGGGAGGCAACGGAATGCATCGTGTTCATCGGGAGGCAACAGAATGTGTGGGAGCCAACCGGCTTGGACGGAACAGGCGATGGAAACAAGGCCTGGCGTACTGAAGAACGGAGGAAACGGCCTTGTGTTCTACCGGCCACGTTCGGAACGGGATCCTATTCATTGGGAGGGGTGTGGTGTATCGCAAAACGGAGGAAACGGACCTCCTACGGTCGAAACGGGGGTCCTGTTGATCGGGAGGGGTGTGGCGTACCACAAAACGGACGAAACGGACTTGTGTTGGAGCGCTACGGTCGAAACGGGGGTCCTATTGATCGGGGGGT
>NC_057807.1:80084643-80092684 GCF_018294505.1 Triticum aestivum | reverse complement strand
GCCGCCGAGGTTCGCCACTGCCTCGTTTTCCGTGCCGGTTTTTTTCGAAAACCGAGCGGTTTTCCGTGGGATTATTTTCGGTTTTTTTTAGTTTCGGTTTTTTTTGTTAGATCGGTTTTATTTTCGGCTTAGTTTAATTAGCGAGCGTTCGCTCGTTTGTTCGTTTTAACGAACGTGTTCGTCAGATTAGTTTAGTTATCGAACGTTCGTTCGTTAACCCGTTCGTCATTTTTCTTTTTCTCGGATTTAACCCGCGATTTTCCTGATCGCGATTCCTGGTCCGATTTTCGTTTTAGTATAACTTTTCGCTCGTTTATCGGAATCAGGCGATTCAAGCGCCTAGAGTTTCGTCACGAAACCCTCTTTACGGATAATCTACTTAAACAAGTTTTTGCCTCTGTAAAATTTGACTTAGTTCCAGATTGGTAAAACGAAGCTGTTTTCTTTCGCCGTTTGACTTTCGTTGCTTTGTTTGATTTGTTTCTTTTGCAAACCGGAGTTCTTAAGTTGAACATTCTGGTTAGATCTTTTACTCGAGTTTTACCTGTGCATTAGATGAGTACTTATTGTATGCTTATTTTTTGTCTGCGATAGAATACCCGGAGTGCGCCGCCTGTTACTTCGAGTCTCTAGGTCTCGCGGATCATCAGCAAGGCAAGTAACACTTTGATCATACTCTTCTCATACCCAGTTTTTATGCATTAGATCTATCCTCAAACATTGCATGATTAGGATCTAATTAAATTGTGGGATGGGCAGTAGATGAGGTAGTACCTATTACCTATTTTATTATCAAACCCTTGGGAGTTATTTCTACGTTTGCTTATTATGCCATGCTATGCAAGTAGATGTGGATTGGGTGAGTGAATCCATGATAGATGTGAGATTGTTGAATTAATGGTTTATTTAAGGTGTCAACTTAAACACACACTGGGTGGATTGAGGCACCTGGTTTCTATCAGGACTTGCCTATATTTCTTCGGACCGCCACCCAGGCTCAAAGGGATCATAAGATTATTCAAACTAGAAACTTTTGTGTGCAGCCACATGCTATTATGGGCTCTAGCATAGTTGACTAAGTTGTGCGAACTCTTACGGGGTGGACTAGCAGATGTAGGGGATGTAGGTTGGTACGGTCTACCCCTATGTAAGGTGCGAGTGCTTCTGAAAGACTGTGTCTCGGTCATCCGTTTCTCAAACACCATGTAGTGCGAGAAACCAAGCGGGGGCGATCGAGTCATGTGGGGAAAAGTGCGCAAACCTCTGCAAAGTGTATAAACTAATCATGGTTAGCCGTGTCCCCGGTTATGGACATCTTGAGTATCTAGTACCTAGATATCATGTGAATCTCATCATGTTACTTAAATTAATATTGTTAGGTTTTTAATGAGTATTTTTTATTGGGATTGAGAAAGCTGTCAACCATTCTCAATGTTTAACAACCACCCTGATAGTTAAATAAATTTATTCCTTTGCAGTAGGGAAAAATTGGCTTTATGCAAAACTATAACCATAGAGCTTTACCACCAGCCAAATATGCATGTAGTATAGCTTATTCCATTGTTATTCTCTATGTGTTACTTTGCCAGCATATTCCATGTGCTGACCCGTTTTCGGGCTGCAACGTTTCATGTTGCAGACTTTTCAGACGACGAGTAAGATGCCTTTAGGTCGTGGTTCTATACTCAGTGATGCCGTTGGAGTTGATGGACTCACTTATCTTCCAAGCCTTCCGCTGTTATCGATTTTAGATGGCCTTAAGCCATATTTATTTCAATAAGTTCTCTTTTGAGACATTTGATGTAATAAGTGTGTGATTGCTACTCTGTTATAAATCCTCCAAGTACTGTGTGGTGTCAGCATTACTGATCCAGGGATGACACTGAGCACAGAGATCAGACTGTTTGAGGTCTGGTCGCTACAAAGGTGGTATCAGAGCACACGCTGACTGTAGGACACGGCCACTAAGCTTAAACCCTAGATCACTACTCTTTCTTCTCATTTCTGACTCCTCATCTTTTCTATTCTTTAGGATGGCGGATGCAAGGATCAAGTTCGCAAAACCAAATGAGAACTCACCTTTTGGATATCACTTGAAGGAAGCCACTAGATACTTGAACATAGGAGTACCAAGCTTCACCGGGACTTTCAACGCCACTTTACCCGAAGAGGAGAGATGGAGGATTCAAGTCTACATTCCAGGAAGGACGTTTGCACCAGTCACGGAGCCAATAGAGTTTACCTTTGATGTACCAGCATGGAGCCTAGGAAAAAGCATGGCAGCTCACATCACCATGGGGCGAATTAGAGAAGTTTACCACAACGATCTCAAGAATACTATCTACCAGATTTGTGGGCGCCGAGATGAGCATTGGGAGATGATCACCACCAGGAAGGATAGATCAATTGCAGCTTATATTCAGGAGTTAAACCAACACATCCGACGCCAGGAGAATCAGATGTGCGCCAATATGGAGGAGCTGCAGAAGGCTATGACCAAGATCAAGGAGCTAGAAGAAGAACTCAAGGCTACACGTAAAGACTATATGGAAGAAATCGTCGCTCTAGTAAGACAGAATGGTGACCTTAAGGAGAAGATTGGAGTATTCATGGGAGGATCAGCACCCAGAGAGGAAGAGGATGAACCTACTTGTCCAGATAACTATATCATCATCGACGACACCGATTCGGATCCCAACGACAGCGATGATGACTATGTTGATGAAGCTAGAGCAGATATCATGGAATCTACATCGGAGCAGTTTTTCTAGTTGACCACCATAATAGTAGTAGAATTTTCCACCATTTAATTAGTTTAGTCCAAGCACTTTGTAACGATAGTTAGACCGTTGTATGCCCTTGTTTGAATTGATTGGAATGATATTGTGTGTTTTTGTCTCATGTGCATATGGGTAGTGTTATCTCACTAGACCTCATTCTATTCTTAACTCTCCCCTTTAAACCCTCAGATGCCTCCGAGACGTGACCCCGAGTTTGTTTTCCCGCCAGAGATCACCCAGTTGATTCAGCAACAGAATACCTTGATTCAAACATTGGTACAGAACCAAGGCAACAACAACCCACCACCACCACCACTTGTTGACCATCTGGCATGTTTTCTAAGGTTGAATCCACCGGTGTTTTCCAGTAGCACCGAGTCGATAGTAGCAGATGATTGGCTCCGTAAGATAGGGAGGGAGTTGACCACTGCAGGATGCACAGATGGAGAAAAGGTGAAGTTTGCCGCACATCAGCTTGACGGACCCGTAGCAACATGGTGGGAGAATTTTACAGCCACTTACCCTGTAGACACTATCACATGGAATCAGTTTCAGCAAGCTTTTCGTACTGCCCATGTTTCAGCAGGAGCTATGGCCATGAAGAAGCGTGAGTTTCGCAACTTACGCCAAGGAGGACGGACAGTTGGCCAGTATGTGGATGATTTCAGTAAGCTAGCACGTTATGCCCCAGATGACGTTGCTACGGATGCAGCTAAGCAGGAGAAGTTTCTAGAAGGACTGAATGATGAGCTGAGCATGCAATTGATGGTAGCCACTTTCAATAACTACCAGGAGTTAGTAGATCGTGCGGTTATGATTGAAGGGAAGCAACAGCAGATTGATAATCGCAAGAGGAAGTATGGACAGGGGAAGTACAATTCTGGAGCTCAGCAGAAGCCACGCTTTACCCCAAAGTCAAGGGGACACTTTCAGCATACTCACGGAGGAGGCAGCTCGCACAATCATAATGGCACAAAGAATGGAAATGGGAATGGAGGAATCAATGGACAAAACTGCATCAACCCATCAACACCATCCAAGGTAGACCTGAGCCATATCACTTGCTTTAAGTGCCGCAAGACTGGGCATTATGCAAATGATTGCCCAGAAGCCCAAAATGGAAATGGCAATGGAATCTCAGGAAAGAAGCCAAACCCTTTCACCAGGGGGCAAGTGAACCACGTCACCGTGGAGGAGGTTGAAGCTCAGCCAGACGCAGTAATCGATAAGTTTTTGGTTAAGACATTTACTGTAGTTGTTCTTTTCGATACTGGTGCATCACATTCATTCATATCGAGGGGATTTGTGGATAAATATAAACTACCGACCCAAGAACTTAGGTCACCCATGCTAGTAACCTCACCCGAAGCAGAGTATATGGCTAGTATATGGTGTGATCGACTGCCATTAAGGATTGGACACCATGTATTTCCCTCGAACCTAATAGTTTTGGAATCCCAAGGTTTGGATGTGATATTAGGCATGGATTGGTTATCGAAGTATGGAGGGAATATTGATTGCGTCAGTAAGTCGATTTTTCTTACCACCCCTGAAGGAAGAAGAATCAAGTATGTATCACGGCATGAGCCGAGAAGAGCACATGTAAATTCCTTATCAGGAGTTGTGCAAGAGGAAGTACCAGTGGTAAGGGATTTCCCCGATGTATTTCCAGAAGAGTTGCCAGGCATGCCACCGGATAGAGACATTGAGTTCCTAATTGAACTACTGCCAGGCACTGGGCCTATATCCAAGAGACCGTACAGGATGCCAGCCCAAGATTTGGAGGAAATTAAGAAGCAGATTAAGGAGTTGTTGGATAAAGGTTTTATTCGCCCAAGTTCTTCGCCTTGGAGATCGCCAGTGCTTCTGGTGGAAAAGAAAGATGGATCGTTAAGAATGGTTGTTGATTATCGCGGATTCAATGAAGTAACAATCAAGAAAAAGTACCCACTACCAATGATCAATGATCTGTTTGATTGGTTGCAAGGAGCTAAGGTGTTTTCCAAGATCAATTTACGATCAGGATACCATCAGTTGAATATTCGGGAGCAAGATATACCGAAGACGGCTTTTACCACCAGGTACGGGCTGTATGAGTATACAGTTATGTCATTTGGTCTGACTAACGCCCCGGCCTATTTTATGAACATGATGAACAAGGTGTTTATGGAGTTTTTGGATAAGTTCGTCGTGGTGTTCATTGATGATATTTTGGTTTACTCAAAAAATGAAGAGGAACACAAGGAACACTTGCGTTTGGTACTCGAGAAGCTCAGAGAACATCAGCTATACGCCAAGTTCAGCAAGTGTGAGTTTTGGTTGAAGGAAGTTGGATTTCTCTGACATGTTATATCCGGAGAAGGTATCGCAGTAGACCCCACTAAAATTGTCACTGTGACTAACTGGGAAGCACCAACAACAGTTGGAGAGATCAGGAGTTTCCTTGGACTCGCAGGATACTACCGGAGATTCATTGAAAATTTCTCGAAGATTGCGAAGCCTATGACCGAATTGCTGAAGAAGGATACTAAGTTCATTTGGACTGAGGAGTGTGAGGCTAGTTTCCAAGAGTTGAAGAAACGTTTGGTTACATCACCAGTATTAATTCTGCCAGATCAGACCAAGGATTATGAAGTGTATTGCGACGCTTCACGTCGAGGACTTGGAGCAGTGCTTATGCAGGAGGGAAGAGTTGTTTTGTATGCTTCACGACAACTTAAGCCTCATGAGTTGAATTATGCTACTCATGATTTGGAGTTAGCAGCCGTAGTGCACGCCCTAAAAACATGGAGACATTTTCTCATTGGAAATCATTGTGAGGTGTACACTGATCACAAGAGTTTGAAGTACATCTTCACTCAGAAGGAGCTAAATCTCAGGCAGAGGAGATGGTTGGAGCTTATTAAGGATTATGATATGAGATTGCATTATCACCCCGGGAAGGCTAACGTTGTAGCAGACGCGTTGAGCCGCAAGAGCCATGTCAATACTCTAATGACGGGAGAAATACCCAAGGAGTTAGCCGAGGATCTTTGAGAGCTATGTTTGGAAATAGTTCCGAGAGGCTATGTAGCAGCATTGGAGATTCAGTCTACTTTAATGGATAAAATCAGAGAAGCTCAAAAGACAGATAAGGAAGTTGCTTCCATTAAGGAACGGATGAGCAAGGGAAAGGCTAAAGGATTTCGTGAGGATGAGCACGATACCTTATGGTTTGAGGACCATGTTTATGTGCCCAATAATCCGGAGATCAGGAAGTTGATTCTGCAAGAGGCACGTGATTCACCATACTCGATTCACCCCGGAAATACAAAGATGTATTTGGATTTGAAGGAAACTTTCTGGTGGACCAGAATGAAGAAGGATATTGCAGAGTATGTAGCAGTTTGTGATGTATGTCAGAGGGTGAAGGCAGAACATCAGAAGCCAGCGGGATTGTTACAGCCATTGCCTATACCCGAATGGAAGTGGGATAAACTAGGCATGGATTTCATCATGGGATTTCCCAGGACTCGTTCAGGCTATGACTCAATTTGGGTTGTAGTCGATCGTTTGACGAAGGTAGCTCATTTCATCCCAGTAAAGACTACCTACAGTAGTGCCAAATTGGCTAAGATATACATGACAAGGATTGTTTGTTTGCATGGAGTTCCGAGGAGTATCGTGTCAGATAGAGGAACCCAATTCACCTCGAAGTTTTTGAAGCAGTTGCACGAAACATTGGGAACTAGGCTGGAGTTTAGCACAGCTTTCCACCCACAGACAGATGGACAGACCGAGAGAGTCAACCAGATATTGGAGGATATGCTTAGAGCTTGTGTTTTGGATTATGGATCAAGTTGGGATGACAACTTGCCATACGCGGAGTTTTCTTACAACAACAACTATCAATCCAGTTTGAAGATGGCCCCTTTCGAAGCCTTGTACGGAAGGAGGTGCAGAACCCCGTTGTTGTGGGATGAGGTTGGAGACCGCCCGTTGTTTGGACCAGATTTGATTAAGGAGTCTGAACAGAAAGTAAAGTTGATTCGCGACAGGCTCAAGGTAGCTCAGTCAAGGCAGAAGAGCTATGCAGATTCAAAACGCAAGGGGACAGAATATGAAGTCGGGGACAGAGTTTATCTTCGAGTATCTCCACTTCGAGGAGTTAAGCGTTTTGGAGTTAAAGGAAAGTTAGCGCCACGTTTTGTGGGGACCGACAAGGTTTTGGAACGCATGGGAGAAGTAGCGTACAAGTTGGAATTACCTGAGGGATTGTCAGGAGTTCACGATGTGTTCCATGTTTCACAGTTGAAGAAGTGCCACGCAGAGATGGCTGTTATACCACTGAGAGACACTGTGCCACTGGAAACGATTCAGTTGAAAGAAGATTTGACCTATGAAGAGAAACCAGTTAAGATTTTGGAGTATGCCAGCAGAGTCACCCGCAATAAGATTATCAAGTTTTGCAAAGTTTAGTGGAGCCACCACACCGAGGAGGAAGCCACCTGGGAGCGAGAGGAAGATCTGCTCAAGGACCACCCTCACCTATTTGCTAGCCAACCCGAACTTGAGGGCGAGATTCATCTTAAGGGGGTAGGTTTGTAACATCCCAAATTTTCAATTTGGAATGTTATACATAGATCATCAATTGCATATCATATTTTTTTGCATTGTTGGCTTGATCCTAGAAATTCTACGCAACTCAAGGACCCACGGAGAGAGTTGGGGATTTCGTTATTTTCATATTTGAGTTTTCTCAAATTTTGAAAATTGGATCATTTGGTTTTATTTATTTTATCTTCAATTATTTCTACTACAAAAATTTTAGAGAGGGAATAAAATGACTTTCCCAAAATAAAGAGATAATGAAGATTTAATAAAAACATCAAATAAGATTTATTCTGGAGTTTTTCGCTTTTATTTGAATTTAGGAAAAATGCGCATTTTACAAAATTGCATTTAGGCCCCAAATAAATGTTCATTTTGTCCAGCTTGATTTTAGAAGCCGGGGAAAATTTATTTCGGGATTTTTGGAGTACGTTTAGTATTTCTTTTTATTTTTCTTCTGCGCGGAATTATATAAAAAAACGTGCAACCGACCTACGGCACGTGCCCGAGCGGGACTCCGCTCGGGGGGCACTATATATAGCGCCGCCCCGGCGCCCCCCCAGGCCCAGCAGCCCTGCCCCGCTAGCCCGCCAGCCGCCGCCGGCCCACACCCGCGCCGAACCCTATCCCTAGCCGCGCCGCCGCCAGATCCGCCGCCGCCGCCGGAGCCT
>NC_057807.1:80072705-80084289 GCF_018294505.1 Triticum aestivum | reverse complement strand
GAGGTTCGCCGCTGCCTCGTTTTCCGTGCTGGTTTTTTTGAAAACCGAACGGTTTTCCGTCGGATTATTTTCGTTTTGTTAGTTTCGGTTTTTTTCGTTAGATCGGTTTTATTTTCGATTTAGTTTAATTAGCGAGCGTTCGCTCGTTTGTTCGTTTTAACGAACGTGTTCGTCAGATTAGTTTAGTTAACGAACGTACGTTCGTTAACCCGTTCGTCGTTTTTCTTTTTCTCGGATTTAACCGGCGATTTTTCTGATCGCGATTCCTGATCCGATTTTCGTTTTAGTATAACTTTTCGCTCGTTTATCGGAATCAGGCGATTCAAGCGCCTGGAGTTTCGTCACGAAACCCTCTTTCCAGATAATCTACTTAAACAAGTTTTTGCCTCTGTAAAATTTGACTTAGTTCCAGATTAGTAAAATGAAGTTGTTTTCTTTCGCCGTTTGACTTTCGTTGCTTTGTTTGATTTGTTTCTTTTGCCAACCGGAGTTGTTAAGTTGAACATTCTGGTTAGATCTTTTACTCGAGTTTTACCTGTGCATTAGATGAGTACTTATTGTATGCTTGTTGTTTGTCTGCGATATAATACCCGGAGTGCGCCGCCTGTTACTTCGAGTCTCTAGGTCTCGCGGATCATCAGCAAGGCAAGTAACACTTTGATCATACTCTTCTCATACCCAGTTTTTATGCATTAGATCTATCCTCAAACATTGCATGATTAGGATCTAATTAAATTGTGGGATGGGAAGTAGATGAGGTAGCACCTATTACCTGTTTTATTATCAAACCCTTGGGAGTTATTTCTACGTTTGCTTATTATGCCATGCTATGCAAGTAGATGTGGATTGGGTGAGTGAATCCATGACAGATGTGAGATTGTTGAATTAATGGTTTATTTAAGGTGGCAACTTAAACACACATCTGGGTGGATTGAGGCACCTGGTTTCTATCAGGACTTGCCTATATTTCTTCGGACCGCCACCCAGGCTCAAAGGGATCATAAGATTATTCAAACTAGAAACTTTCGTGTGCAGCCACATGCTATTATGGGCTCTAGCATAGTTGACTAAGTTGTGCGAACTCTTACGGGGTGGACTAGCAGATGTAGGGGATGTAGGTTGGTACGGTCTACCCCTATGTAACGTGCAAGTGCTTCTGAAAGACTGTGTCTCGGTCATCCGTTTCTCAAACACCATGTAGTGCGAGAAACCAAGCGGAGGCGATCGAGTCATGTGGGGAAAAGTGCGCAAACCTCTGCAGAGTGTATAAACTAATCATGGTTAGCCGTGTCCCCGGTTATGGACATCTTGAGTATCTAGTACCTAGATATCATGTGAATCTCATCATGTTACTTAAATTAATATTGTTGGGTTTTTAATGAGTATTTTTAATTGGGATTGAGAATGCTGTCAATCATTCTCAATGTTTAACAACCACCATGATAGTTAAATAAATTTATTCCTTTGCAGTAGGGAAAAATTGGCTTTATGCAAAACTATAACCATAGAGCTTTACCACCAGCCAAATATGCATGTAGTAAACTTATTCCATTGTTATTCTCTATGTGTTACTTTGCCAGCATATTCCATGTGCTGACCCATTTTCGGGCTGCAACTTTTCATGTTGCAGACTTTTCAGACGACGAGTAAGATGCCTTTAGGTCGTGGTTCTATACTCAGTGATGCCGTTGGAGTTGATGGACTCACTTATCTTCCAAGCCTTCCGCTGTTATCGATTTTAGATGGCCTTAAGCCATATTTATTTCAATAAGTTCTCTTTTGAGACATTCGATGTAATAAGTGTGTGATTGCTACTCTGTTATAAATCCTCCAAGTACTGTGTGGTGTCAGCATTACTGATCCAGGGATGACACTGAGCACAGAGATCAGACGGTTTGAGGTCTGGTCGCTACAGGTAACTTCACTCTCAACTTACTTGGAGCACTGGACATATCTGGTTGTTTACATACCATGGAACATATTTAACACAAGTGTGATTGAAATCATGTATTTTGCTCATCAGTATTTCAGGATACTGATTCTTGCTTAAAACTCCTTCCATGTGGCTTTACAAGAAACTCGTCTTGCGTATTTCATACTAAATAGCTTTTGTATAATGTCAATATGTATTTTGGCTAAGCCCGATTAGACACTACTATATCCATAGATCATTATGCCTAATACCAGGACTATATATTGCTTGAGTAGTTTACTAAAAAACTAGTTTCAATAAAGTCTTAATCTGTGTCAAGAAATTTATATAATTTCCAGTCAACAATGTGTCATGCACATATAGTGTTTAGAATATTATCATGCTCCCACGTACTTTCTTGTAAATACAAGCATCTTTGCTTTCCTCAGTGAAATCAAATTATTTGACCATTTCATCAGTATGAAGATTCCAATTACACTATGCTTGCTTCAGATTATTATAGGATCTCTTGAAGTTTGCACACTTACTATCATCCTTTGGATCGACAAAACCACCTTGGACAGTATCAAATATACAACCTTAGTTATACTTCCATCTCATGGGAATCACTTTGACATCCATCTATTATATCTCATAATTGAAATATATATTTAGTAATTGCTAGTTTAACCTGAACTGACTTTAAGTATTGCTACGATGAGACAATCTCGTCATAGTCAACTCCTTGATCTTGTCATAAACTATCTGTTACAAGTCAAGCATTATAATATAGTTTTATCTTTATCAGTTTATAGATCCATTACTATTCTTTAGACTCTAAGTCATTCGAAGGATTCATCAAGTTGTAAGCTTGAATTATGTGAACATATACTATATCGAATTATGGTGGCATATAGCCAATTTCCAGAGTCAGGGCCCATCAATGTTTCTTTGTGTATTATAGGTTCATTGTTTGCTCAAAAATATTTCTCCGCACACCACAAAAGTTTGCACAAATTTGCTCAACCTATATGGTTTAGTTGCAAATTCGACCAAAGTCTCTATATCTCAGGTAGAGGCTTTCGTATCAATCACCGTAGAAAATTCTAGAATTACTTCCAGCATTTATTTTCTTCGACTTGATCATGAAGATTCTGCAATCTTGTCGAGTTGCACTGTCCTCCCCACTCACTCTTTTGCAGAAAACATTTTTTTCCAAAATTTCCACACCGTGTGGCAAAACATTTTGCCTCAGTGTAGTGATAGAGGAATACCCAATCCTTTGGGATAACCTACAAAGTAGCACTTATTTCCACACCGTCTCTAAAGCGTCACATTAAAAAGTATATTGGCGAGATAATCAATGTCAACTTTGATCTCACCATGTCCTACATAGATGGATTATATCTACGCAAAACATTCTACTTTTAGTATTGTTCTAGGAAGTGCAAGCTATAAAATTCTTTTCATAGCTCATCAAACATTCGCTAAATTTGTAACTCAAATTCTTTCTGCAATCCAATTGTACAAACATAATTTTTGTCACAGTCAGTTCTACTTCATTCTGAAAAATATTTTGAAACATTTCAAAAGATCCATACTTATGTCTCAGTAAATATAAATATCTACTTGAGTCAATCTTGAAGATAGATAATCCACTGCTTGCACAACACTTATTGAACTACACACATCAACATGCATGTTCCAATTATTTTGTTGATCATTCTTTATGGCATGTGAACGGTATTTTAGTTTACTTCACTATTTGGGCGAAGATTACGAGTGTTAGATGATTTCAGTATCCATCACTATGGAATTTCTCCATCCTAGTTTCTCCAATGTGACTAAATGAAGTGCCACACATATATAGTATTCTTTTAGTCTTGTGACAGTTAGCGTCAGTGTTATGGATGTTCAGTTTTATTATCAATATTCATATCATACATCCTATTCATAATAGGAGTATGGCCTTTTGTTCATATTCTCAAACAACTATTGTTGTCTCATGAACAACCACCTTGCAACTTCTATGCAATGGGATAGAGTGTACAAAACTCTAAAATTTATTAAGTCAATAAATACAAAGGTAATATGTTGATGAAAAGTGTCATAACTTTTATAACGTTTGCAACACATATTTTAACATCATTGTTTGTTGGTCATTTAGGTCGTTGCAGTTTCTTGCAATGATCCGCATCAACATGCAATCGAGTCAATATCCTTGTGATCAACATTTAATCACAATATCAAAGAATTAATGATCAACAAATTATTCATAATTCCCAAGAAATACTTTACTTCACCAACATTTTCTACTTCTTATAACTTGTATGACATTCATACCTGAACTGGACATTCCCGACTTCTTTTCTTTTCTATCTTTTACTTCTTATAGTTTAAATTCCAATATTTCTCCTACTCACAGAAGAAGCGTCCATGTTGAAGAGTGGTGCGAGCCCAAAACTTCCCTAGGCATGTAAGTCTAACTACATCCTTTGGTTTTGTTATTTTCTCTTTAAGTTTCTCACCATCACCTCATGATTGGCATTCTTCCGGATCTTACACATTTTAGTCTTAAACTTAGTTGAACACTTTGCAAGAACTTGCAAACAAAACACTTATTTAGATATCACATATATTTTAACCTTTGTTTGTTCCTAAAAACAATTTTCAGTTCCAAGAATATCACATAACTATCCCAAACATTTTGAAGGTCGAGTTTCTTGAAAGCAAGCAGACCGTAATGTAATTCTAGCCTTTTGGATTGAAGGACATGAGTCTCGTCATTCATAACATCAACAAGAGAGTATTGCAAGCATGCAACAGGACGAAATCTTTCTTGGCACTTTTAGAGGACGATCCTCTCAATCATGAAGATTTTACGAGATAAATAACAGCTAATCAATTTCAGCAACAAAGGTGGATCCGTGAGCCGTAGTTCTACAACTATAATACAAACTACACACAGGCGTTGTTTGTAAGTAATTTGCACTAGTGTTTAAACATAATTAATACATAATTGTGCTCCCACTCAAATCAATATCTCTCATAATTGATTTTAAGTAATTCAAGACCCTGATCCGATTCACACTCATTGATGTGGACATCACTGGTGACGATAATTTTGACCGGTGGTCAAACTATTGCCATTCATATCACCATATGACTCTTGTTCATCTTTCGAGGCTTCACACTCCAAGCTAACAACAATTCTGCCAAAACTTCAAGATAACCTAGTGTTATCTGCATACATGCTCTGACCATCTCTGTCTTACACCTCACATCTCGTTTGTACACATGTGGACATGATGCACTCCGTGATGCTAGAATGTCGTAGACAGTTGCAACACTAGAAGACCACCTTTTTAACTTAATATTTACTATGAGAAATCACCCTAATAATTGACTACTTGCAATCAACAAAGGGATAAACATCTCAGATAATTCACAAAAGCAAGATATGGTATAGCCCTGGGCACCGGGAATCCTCCGTGACCATCTTCAATCTTCTCTTGAAGCGTCGCGACGGCCAATATTTCATTGTCGTGGCAACATTTTCAAAAATGTAGCCATGGCGGCAATTTCAAATAATGTTGTCGTGGCAACTATTTCAAAAACTTTGTCATGGCACCAAATTCGGAAATTCTGTTGTGGCATGAAATTATAGCTCCTCGTACCGCACCTTGTACACCTTCTCCTCGTCGGGGTCCTCCGTATACGTTTTCCATCGTCACCTCTAACATGTAGTCTATCTCTATGATATTTACATTAACATGCAATCTCGTGGCTCTAGCCATCATGTCGTGACACGCAGGCCACTTAACATCACAACACATAACCATCTCATTATCATGACGAAGGCTATACCACATCATATGCATACTCTACAAAACCAAGTTAGACGTCCTATAATCGGTTTTAGCAAAATTTAGTTACGTGGTTAACCAGTTTCAACAAATAATACTAGCTACCTACATCCACAATATAGGCGATGATTCTTGATGCGAGATTAAGTCTTGGGGTGTGTGAAAGAAGAGAATTAATTAAAAGTCTCGCCCCCCACACTAAACTTGATCAAATACGCATGCCCCCCTAGAAGATCATCCATCTTTGGCACCCTCTTGTGTACGCGACTGAAAGTGCTAGTTATCAACTAGAGGGGGGGTGAATAGGCATTTTTTATGGAAGTCTTCAAAACACGGTGGCTTTGAAGACAAACAAGTAAACTGAGCCTATATAGTAAGCAGCGGAATGAAGACTACACTAGGCAAGCATTAGTAAAACATACAATACAGTGAAAGCACGAAGACTAACTGCAACTAGGTAGACAGGATCAGAATGGAAGATAGTACGAAGCTAACAGGTATAAGTCTTCACACAATGAAGTGAAATGAATTAGGCAAGCAAGCAATGACTTCACGAAGACAAACTGTAAAGTAAGGAGAGTAGAGGATAGAACCAGTAGCTTGGCAAAGACAAGGATTTTGTAGACCAGTTCTAGTTGTTGTGACAACTGTACATATGGTTAGGGAGGCTGAGATTGAACTCAGAAGACTATGTCTTCACCTTATCCCCCTTGAGCTAAGGACACCCAGTCCTTGCCCAATCACTCTGGTAAGTCTTCGAGGTAAACTTCCAAACCTTCACAGACTTCATTCACCGGCAATCCACAATGACTCTTGGATGCTTAGAACGCGACGCCTAACCAGCTGGAGGATTCACAGTCCTCGAGTGTAACAAGTCTTTAGATCACGCGGACAGAAAGACTTCAGCGATGCCTAACACTCTATGGCTCTGGGTGTTTTGGGCTTTGTCCTCACAAGGATCTCTCTCTCAAATGCTTGGGAGGTGGGTTGCTCTCAAACGACAAAAGCCGTGCACTAACTCTAAGCAGCCACCAATTTATGGTGTAGGGGGTGGGCTATTTATAGCCAGGAGGAAACCCGACCTGATATGTCTGAAATGACCCTGGGTCACTAAGGAACTGACACGTGTCCAACAGTCAGATTTCAAACACACGCGGCAGCCTGACTTGGGCTACAAGCAAAGCTGACCCATAAAGCTCTGGATAAGATTTGCTCTCATTGTCTTTGCTTGAAGACATAGGATTTGGTTGAGCATCACTTCAGTCACTCTCACTTTGTTCACTTGGACCCCACTTAACAGTACATTGGTTCCTATGACACAATAAAGAAGAAAGGAAACTACGAAACAACTATGTCTTTGCACTCCATAG
The DNA here is from genome assembly GCF_018294505.1 of Triticum aestivum. Lineage (NCBI taxonomy): Eukaryota > Viridiplantae > Streptophyta > Magnoliopsida > Poales > Poaceae > Triticum > Triticum aestivum. The sequence continues at coordinate 80,077,141 of NC_057807.1, read as the reverse complement.
TCTTCAAGTGAATAGCTGCACATGTCATAATCTTCACGTGAATGTCTTCACGGACCACCATTGTCTTCATTGTCTTCACACATTTTTAGGGGTAATTTTTGGTAGGTAAACCGAATCAATGTGGGGCACTTCCTGTGTTATCCTGCAATTCTCACAAACACATTAGTCCCTCAACCACGTTTGTCATCAATACTCCAAAAGAAACTAGGGGTGGCACTAGATGCACTTACAATCTCCCCCTTTTTGGTGATTGATGACAAACTGGTTGAAGTTTTGAACGGGGATAAAAGTATGTGAAAGTTCAGTGTTGTGAGTATTGTCTTCATACATATGACGAGGCTCCCCCTGAAGATGTGCATATAAATAGTTTTCTTTTGAATGCAAATGCACATGACAGTTTTGCTTTGTGGAGGCCATCTTCAAAGTGTGAAGGAAATTCATCATGCATATAAAAAGGTAATGAAGATAGTGATATGCATAATGGAAAATGGATGTCTGCAGAATGACAACATGCGGAATTTATCATCGCATCATAAAGTGGCAGCAAGAGTAGCAGACGACCATCAAGTTTAAGTGTTACAACTCAAAAGCCAAAAGTCTCAGAATGAGAGTTGTAAGAACTTAGCAAAAATAAGCAACCACCCATAAGGACCCGCTTGAAGACTATCAACTCATATGCTTCTCCCCCTTTTGTCAGTAATGACCAAAAATGTTTGAAGACATAGAGTATCTACTCGTTCCCAGGTGGAGACGAAGTTGGAGCAGTAGGGTCGATATTGAAGTTTGGTGGTGCAGACGGGCCTGGTACAACATCGTGATGCAGTGCAGTTAGAACCGATGAAGTGGCATCATCTTCTTCATCAACGACTCTCACAACAACAGTTGCAGCCGAAGATGAGCACTCAGAATCTTCAGTGGAGGATGTGCGACACTAACTTGCATTTTGAGGAGGCTTGGGGTCAAACTTGAAATTCTCAGTGAAGCCATCCACACGAAGATCATCTTCAGCACAGAGCAAGGTGAGACTCTTCCAGGAATGGCGACATGCTTCATGGGCTACAAACGAGTTCTTGGTGGCCAAGTTCCGAATGCGATTGACATCCACCAAGATACTCTGCATCTGACGCTTCAGCCAGTCATGATGTCTGTCCTGCTTTTGATGTAAAGCCACCAGAAGCTCACGGTCATTAAGAACACGAGGATGCTTCTGAGGCCTTTGAGCAATGGTGCTTGCAGTGGCTTCAGTATTGGCACGGTGCGGTAGGCGCAGATTGCCAGCCACAGGATAAGCAGTAGTTGCAGCATTGGGCACATGAACACCATCAATGGGTTGTGTGAAGCTCTGGAATTCAGCATTCTGAAGGTGAAGGGGCTTCTTGGCAGGCTCGGGGTAGATGGCTTCAACAGACATATCAACATCAGGCAGAAAGACAATGTGGTTGCACACTGATGGCCGATAGTCAATAGTTGAATGATGCTTAATCAAGCGCATCACCCATGGAGCATAAAACTTCAGACCAAATAGATCAATCCCGCAAGCAGCAAGTTGTCTGATGAAGAAATCCTGGGTGTTGAATCTGATGCCATTGATGATATAGAATACCAAAGTCTTCATGGTGCCTTCAAGTTTGGATTCAGAAGAATGGCCTTTGATGGACCAGAGAGTATGCCTCAGAATGATGCAATGTGCGTGGCAGGTACTCAAGGTCCTTAACAAAGAACTCCTTTAGATACTCAGCGTCTTGGGGTAATGGCTTCATCATGCTAAGCATTTGGCTCTGGCTACTGAAATATGCTCTGCAGTTCATTCTGATTAAGTGAACAACAAGGTTCGTATAACTCACCTGGAGTTGGCAAGGAAGTAAGCTCGATGATATCCTGAGCTTTAGCTTCATGATGTACATCACCTACCATCCACTCAAGGATCCAAGTCTTCAGATCCCTGTTGTAGCCTCGAATGTGTATGGTGGCATAGAACTGTAGTAGAAGCTCTTGATTCCAGTGTTATTTATCAGTCACGAAGGCTAGAAGACCAACATCCCTAAAGCAGTCAAGGGCTTCTTCCAGACATGGCAGCCCAGCCATAGCATCCCAATCCAGACGTATGTGCGGAAAAATCTGGTCTTGATTGTACAGAATGCAAGAGTAATAGCTTCGTTGTTGATGGCTCCAAAATCTGTTAGAGGAGATCTTTGGCTTCTTGTAGGGGTTCTTGGCGCTGTCAAAGAAGGTGTTGTGGTCTCTGAAGCTTAGCACGTTGAATGAGCCTTGTGTAGTGACAGCACTTGGAAGCCTTGGCAGACGCAGCTTTGGCTTCTGAACTTTAGGCCTTTGCTCCACATGATAATCATATTGGGGTCCTAGAGCAGTAGGAAGAACCATAATTGGCCATCGGATAGTGACAAGCTGACCTTCACGATTGAAGGCTCTTTCCATGGTGTGAGGCCGTGGTGGAGGAACATCGCCATCAGTGGTGATTGGCATCACAGTGGCTTCAGCATTTACATTTGCTTCAGGCTCCAGATTGTCTTCAGCCATGACAAGGTCATTGGCTTCAGTAGCATTGTTGGTGGTAGCCTCATTGTTTTCAACCTCCATCTGGTCAATGATCGGAGGGTTAGGCATGATCACATTCTCTTCAAGAATGACTTGATCAGTAGCAGGGGGTGTGGCTTCTCTTTCTTCTTCTCTTCTTTCTTCTTTGCTGATGCAGTCGGAATGTCTTCAGCAGCTTTAGCTTCAGACGCTTGAGCAGTCGTAGAAGGATTTTCTTCAGGGAACACTTGACGTGCCACTGAGCTAGATTGTTGTGAATGTTCTTCTGGAATGGTTGACATGGAGACAGGTGGCCCGAGACCTTTGTGAAGCCTGCAAAACGCTGGCGACGCCTTTGGAGATGGAGTGGTCTCCATGTAATTGTGATCATCAAGCACCGATGAGGTGACTTGAGCAGGTGGAGTATGGGGTGTTTCATCTTGAACTGGGGTAGGTTCTTGTTGGCGCTCAGCCCATGAATCATCTTGAGCAACTGGCGTCAATGGATGACCAATGCTAATGTATTCACTACTCGTAGGAGCAGGCGATGATACCAACTGGGGCTCGAGCTGAGGAAGGACTTGATCATCAAGTACATTGTCTTCATGACCAATGTCTTCAGCTGCGTTGGGGTCAACAACTAGAACTTCTTCAGATTCTGGAGCCTCTGGGAGAAGGCTCATGGACGACAAGACGGCGCTCGCAATTCGCAGAGGCAGGGTAGGCAACAGAAATAGGTTCAATTATGAGGGGCTCTGGGGCAGCATCACGCTCTTTCCTTGAAGACTTAGATCCCTTTGTCTTCAACATTTTCTTTGAGGGAGCATCATCAGATGTATCCTTGTGCTTCCTCTTCCTAGCTTTGGATTCAGCATGTCTGGTCTTCTTGAGCTTAGAAGCAGCAGAGGGGACTTTTGGCTTCGAGCCAGTCATGCTAGCAGGTGTCGGTGTCAAAACCGGCGGATCTAGGGGAGGGGGTCCCGAACTGTGCGTCTAAGGCTAATGGTAACAGGAGGCGTGGGACACAATGTTTACCCAGGTTCGAGCCCTCTCGATGGAGGTAATACCCTACTTCCTGCTTGATTGATCTTGATGATATGATTATTACAAGAGTTGATCTACCACGAGATCGTAGAGTCTAAACCCTAGAAGCTAGCCTATGATTATGATTGTTGTTGTCCTATGGACTAAACCCTCCGGTTTATATAGACACCGGAGGGGGCTAGGGTTACATAAAGTCAGTTATAGAGAAGGGGATCTACATATCTGAATTGCCAAGCTTGCCTTCCACGCAAAGGAGAGTCCCACCCGGACATGGGACGACGTCTTCAATCTTGTATCTTCATAGTCCAACAGTCTGGCCAAAGTATATAGTCCGGCTGTCCGAGGTGTTGGGGAACATAGTAATTTCAAAAAAATTCCTATGCACACGCAAGATCATGGTGATGCATAGCAACGAGAGGGGAGAGTGTGTCCATGTACCCTCGTAGACCAAAAGCGGAAGCATTAGAACAACGCGGTTGATGTAGTCGTACGTCTTCACGGCCCGACCGATCAAGCACCAAAACTACGACACCTCCGAGTTCTAGTACACATTCAGCTCGATGACGTCCCTCGAACTCCGATCCAGCCAAGTGTCGAGGGAGAGTTCCATCAGCACGACGGCATGGTGACGATCTTGATGTTCTATCGTCGCAGGGCTTCGCCTAAGCACTGCTACAATATTATCGAGGAGGACTATGGTGGAGGGGGGCACCGCACACGGCTAAGAGATCAATGATCAATTATTGTGTCTAGAGGTGCCCCCCTGCCCCCGTATATAAAGGAGCCAGGGGGAGGGGGTAGGCCGGCCAGGAGGGGCGCGCCAGGAGGAGTCCTCCTCCCACCGGGAGTAGGACTCC
>NC_057807.1:80034743-80072441 GCF_018294505.1 Triticum aestivum | reverse complement strand
GTCCAATTCGGACTTGGCGGGGGAGGGGCGCACGGCTGTCCCTTGGCCGCCTCTCCTCTTCCACCACTTGGTCCCTTGAGGCCCATTAACCTCCGGGGGGGGTTCCGGTAACCCCCCGGTACTCCAGTATATATCCAATAACCCCTGAAACCATTCCGGTGTCTGGATATAGTCGTCCTATATATCAATCTTCATGTCTCGACCATTCCGAGACTCCTTGTCATGTCCATAATCACATTCGGGACTCCGAACAAACTTCAGTACATCAAATCTCATAAACTCATAATATAACTGTCATCGAAACCTTAAGCGTGCGGACCCTACGGGTTCAAGAACTATGTCGACATGACCGAGACATGTTTCCGGTCAATAACCAATAGCGGAACCTGGATGCTCATATTGGCTCCTACATATTGTATGAAGATCTTTATCGGTCAAACCGCATAACAACATACGTTGTTCCCTTTGTCATCGGTATGTTACTTGCCCGATATTTGATCATCGGTATCTCAATACCTAGTTCAATCTCATTATCGGCAAGTCTCTTTACTCATTACGTAATGCATCATTCCGTAACTAACTCATTAGCTACATTGCTTGCAAGGCTTATAGTCATGTGCATTACCGAGAGGGCCCAGAGATACCTCTCCAACAATCGGAGTGACAAATCCTAATCTCGAAATACGCCAACCCAACATGTACCTTCGGAGACACCTGTAGAGCTCCTTTATAATCACCCAATTACTTTGTGACGTTTGGTAGCACACAAAGTGTTCCTCCGGTAAACAGGAGTTGCATAATCTCATAGTTGTAGGAACATGTATAAGTCATGAAGAAAGCAATATCAACATACTAAACGACCAAGTGCTAAGGTAACTGAATGGGTCATGTCAATCATATCATTCTCCTAATGATGTGATCCCGTTAATCAAATGACAACTCATGTCTATGGTTAGGAAACATAACCATCTTTGATTAATGAGCTAGTCAAGTAGAGGCATACTAGTGACTTTAAGTTTGTCTATGTATTCACACATGTATCATGTTTCCGGCTAATACAATTATAGCATGAATAATAAACATTTATCATGATATGAGGAAATAAATAATAACTTTATTATTGCCTCTAGGGCATATTTCCTTCAGTCTCCCACTTCCACTAGAGTCAATAATCTAGATTACATAGTAATGATCCTAACACCCATGGAGTCTTGGTGCTGATCATGTTTTGCTCGTGGAAGAGGCTTAGTCAACGGGTCTGCAACATTCAGATCCGTATGTATCTTGCAAATCTCTATGTCTCCCACCTGGACTTGGTCCCGGATGGAATTGAAGCATCTCTTGATGTGCTTGGTCCTCTAGTGAAATCTGGATTCCTTTGCCAAGGCAATTGCACCAGTATTGTCACAGAAGATCTTCATTGGTCCCGATGCATTAGGTATGACACCTAGATCAGAAATGAACTCCTTCATCCAGACTCCTTCATTTGCTGCTTCCGAAGCATCGCATGTAGATCCCGCCACAACGCTTTGTTTAGAACTGCACCAACTGACAGCTCCACCGTTCAATATAAACACGTATCCGATTTGCGATTTAGAATCGTCCAGATCAGTGTCAAAGCTTGTACCGATGTAACCATTTACGACTAGCTCTTTGTCACCTCCATAAACGAGAAACATATCCTTAGTCCTTTTCAGGTATTTCAGGATGTTCTTGACCGTTGTCTAGTGATCCACTCCTGGATTACTTTGGTACCTCCCTGCCAAACTTATTGCTAAGCATACATCAGGTCTGGTACACAGCATTGCATACATGATAGAGCCTATGGCTGAAGCATAGGGAACATCTTTCATTTTCTCTCTATCTTCTGCTGTGGTCGGGCATTGAGTTTGACTCAACTTCACACCTTGTAATACAGGCAAGAACCCTTTATTTCCCTGATCCATTTTGAACTTTTTCAAAACTTTATCAAGGTATGTGCTTTGTGAAAGTCCAATTAAGCGTCTTGATCTATCTCTATAGATCTTGATGCCCAATATGTAAGCAGCTTCACCGAGGTCTTTCATTGAAAAACTTTTATTCAAGTATCCCTTTATGCTATCCAGAAATTCTATATCATTTCCAATTAACAATATGTCGTCTACATATAATATCAAAAATGCTACAGAGCTCCCACTCACTTTCTTGTAAATACAGGCTTCTCCAAAAGTCTGTATAAAACCATATGCTTTGATTACACTATCAAATCGCTTATTCCAACTTCGAGAGGCTTGCACCCGTCCATAAATGGATCGCTGGAGCTTGCACACTTTGGTAGCACCTTTTGGATCGACAAAACCTTTTGGTTGCATCATATACAACTCTTCTTCCAGAAATCCATTCAGGAACGCAGTTTTGACATCCATTTGCCATATTTCATAATCATAAAATGCGGCAATCGCTAACATGATTCGGACAGACTTAAGCATCGCTACGGGTGAGAAAGTCTCATCGTAGTCAACCCCTTGAACTTGTCGAAAACCTTTTGCAGCAAGTCGAGCTTTGTAGACAGTTACATTACCATCAGCGCCAGTCTTCTTGTTGAAAATCCATTTATTCTTGATGGCTTGCCGATCATCGAGCAAGTCAACCAAAGTCCATACTTTGTTCTCATACATGGATCCCATCTCAGATTTCATCGCCTCAAGCCATTTTGCGGAATCTGGGCTCATCATCGCTTCCTCATAGTTCGTAGGTTCATCATGGTCAAGTAACATGACTTCCAGAATAGGATTACCGTACCACTCTAGTGCGGATCTTACTCTGGTTGACCTACGAGGTTCGGTAGTAACTTGATCTGAAGTTTCATGATCAATATCATTAGCTTCCTCACTGATTGGTGTAGTTGTTACAGGAACGGTCTCTTGTGATGAACTACTTTCCAATAAGGGAGCAGGTATAGTTACCTCATCAAGTTCTACTTTCCTCCCACTCACTTCTTTCGAGAGAAACTCCTTCCCTAGAAAGGATCCGAATTTAGCAAAAAAAAATCTTGCCCTCAGATCTGCGATAGAAGGTGTACTCAATAGTCTCTTTTGGGTATCCTATGAAGACACATTTCTCCGATTTGCGTTAATATTATCTGGTTGAAGTTTCTTCACATAAGCATCGCAGCCCCAAACTTTAAGAAACGACAACTTTGGTTTCTTGCCAAACCACAGTTCATAAGGCGTCGTCTCAACGGATTTTGATGGTGCCCTATTTAACGTGAATGCGGCCGTCTCTAAAGCATAACCCCAAAACGATAGCGGTAAATCAGTAAGGGACATCATAGATCGCACCATATCTAGTAAAGTATGATTACAACGTTCGGACACATCATTTTGTTGTGGTGTTCCAGGTGGCGTGAGTTGCGAAACTATTCCGCATTGATTCAAATGTAAACCAAACTCGTAACTCAAATATTCTCCTCCACGATCAGATCCTAGAAATTTTATTTTCTTGTTATGATGATTGTCCACTTCACTATGAAATTCTTTGAACTTTTCAAATGTTTCAGACTTGTGTTTCATCAAGTAGATATACCCATATCTGCTCAAATCATCTGTGAAGGTGAGAAAATAACGATACCCGCCGCGAGCCTCAATATTCATTGGACCACATACATCGGTATGTATGATTTCCAACAAATCAGTTGCTCGCTCCGTAGTTCCGGAGAACGGCGTTTTAGTCATCTTGCCCATGAGGCACGGTTCGCAAGTACCAAGTGATTCATAATCAAGTGATTCCAGAAGTCCATCAACATGGAGTTTCTTCATGCGCTTTACACCAATATGACCTAAACGGCAGTGCCACAAATAAGTTGCACTATCATTATCAACTATGCATCTTTTGGCTTCAACATTATGAATATGTGTATCACTACTATCGAGATTTAATAAAAATAGACCACTCTTCAAGGGTGCATGACCATAAAAGATATTACTCATATAAATAGAACAACCATTATTCTCTGATTTAAATGAATAACCGTCTCGCATCAAACAAGATCCAGATATAATGTTCATGCTTAACGCTGGCACCAAATAACAATTATCCAGGTCTAAAACTAATCCCGAAGGTAGATGTAGAGGTAGTGTGCCGACTGCGATCACATCAACTTTGGAACTGTCGGCGTTCTGGGAACGGGGGTACCCAGACTTGCCTGCCTGCGGCCTGCGGAGTGGCTCAAGGAGTGGCCCAGTATGGCCCATCTTCATTGACATATGCTCAAGACCCTCGCGAGGGGCCAAGCCTCGCGGGGCGGACAACAGGAAGCTTCCTTAGGCACAACCTCGTCAGGCTGGCTCGCGAGGAGGTGGAGAGATCAAGGCAGGGTACCTCACGAGGTGCCCGTGACGCAAGCCATGACGACCGAAGCCAGGCGGGCGCCGGCCTGCGTAGAGTCCTTGTTTCCTCCTTGGTGCAAAGGGGGAAAGCACATGCGAGAGTATTAAGCAAAGGCAACCATTTTGGTGCAACAAGACCAAGACCGGCAGAACGGCAGGATGGAGGTCATCGTGGAGCCCAAGCCGGCATCACCGTCAGAGTCTTTGGCAGGCGAGGAACGACTTTAGCCAGGATAAGTGTACTAGATGTTCCCCTTCAAAATGGCCAATTGTTGGCGCCCTTCCCGCTCAATATTTGGGAAGAGGACCAAGGCCTCGCTCTACAAAAAGGGTTAGCCACCACAGAAGAAGGGGATCCGGATTCAATCCTTCCCAAGAGGCATCACCTCCACAAGAACTCCTCCCCTCACGAGGCAGTTCTTCCCTTGTATTGTTCATCATCAGCCCCTGAGGCAATCCACCACACCACAAACTAGAGTAGGGTATTACACCATAATGGTGGCCCAAACTAGTATAAACCTCGTGTCCCTTGTGTTGTTCTTCGTGTAGTTTAGATCCTTGCGAGGCGGCGAGACGTGAGTAGGTAGGAGGTGTGATCTCCGCGTGCACCCCAAAGTTCGAACCTTGAGGGTCTACCGGAACCCGAAATCCTACATTTGGCGCACCAGGTAGGGGTGCGCCGGAATCCGCTTTCCACCGCCCTGTGTTTCGCCGTCCGTCGCATCCATGTCAGACGCTCGTCGAACCCGCGCCGAGCGCCGGGCCGCTCTCGCCACTCGCGTCGCCCAGACGGCCCCCGTCGGTGGATGCCCCTGCCGTCCCCGTCGCCTGCCGTCAACGCCGCCACCGGCCCGGCGGGGAACGAGCAGCAGGCGTCGTCCCTGCATCCTTTGGTGCGGCGAGAAGGCCGTACCGCCACCCCGTCGCTGACTCTGGCCGGTTCCTCGTCCCATGCCCGTCGCGCTCCGCCGGACGCGCATGCCGCACTGCTCCTGGCACGGGAGCTCCTGCACTACCATCCCGTCGACGACCTCTATGATGAGTGGCTCGCCCGCATCACCGAGCTCGTCAGCGCCGCTGGGGGCTCCCCTGCGCCATCCCTCTCGCTGCACCGCGCCCCGCCCTGTGCAGGGAACGAAGCTCCGGGGGCGCCTCAGCCGCCTCCCCCTCAAGAAGGCGCCTTAGCCCCAAGGCGCGTGGCCCCTGGTCGGGACCCGCTCCGTTCGGCGCCAGCACAGCAAGAGAAGAGCTGCCAAGATATCCCTCATCCCCAAGAAGTTGCCCGTGTGCTCCCCGCACTGACCCGTCACGACCGCACTCCTGCTCCAGCGCGTCAAGACCCCGCGCTGCTCCTGGCGGCAGCGCACAGAGACTTCCAAGATCAAGCTCTCCGTCATGAAAGGCCTCCCGTGGCCACTACAGGATGTCGTGCCTTCACCGTCGAGCTGCGCAGCGTGGCCTGGCCGGGAAAGTTCAAGCCAGATCTGCCCCTGCGCTAGGATGGCATGGCTGACCCTGCGGAGTTCCTTCAGCTCTATGAGCTGGGCATTGAAGCCACCAACAGGGACGAGAAGGTCATGGCGATCTGGTTTCCCATGGCGCTCAAGGACGGTGCCCGCACCTGGCTCTTGAACCTGGCTCCCGGCATGATTTCCTCCTGGGATGAGATGCGCACCCGCTTTATCGCTAACTTCCAAGGCACCCGCGACCGGCCCCCAGCCATGAGCGAGTTGCGCCGCATCAAGCAGCAGTCAGGAGAGACCCTGCAAAAGTTCATCCAGCGTTTCGACAACGCTCGCCTTAAGATCCCCAGGGTGTCTGAGGAGGCCATCATCTCAGCCTTCTCCGACGGCGTGCATGACGTCTAGATGAAAGAGGAGCTTGCGATCCATGAAGACCTTTGCACCTCCCTGGAGCTGTTCAATTTGGCGACCAAGTGCGCCAGGGCTGAGGAAGGATGCCTTTCCCTCCTTGAACTGCCGGCTGCCGACCCAGAAGAGAAGAAGCCCAAGGTCAAGGACGTGAAGCGCAAGGGGGCTGATGTGCTTGTAGCAGAGCCGGACACCAAGCAAGGCAGGGATCAGCCTGAGTCATCCAAGGGCAGCCGGTACTGCGTGTACCATGACCTCCACACCCACAACACCAATGAATGCCAAGAGCTCAGGGCCGTACGAGACGTGCATGTCGGCCGACGCCCCGAGCACAACGACTGGGGCTATGGACGAGGAGGAGGAAGAGGTGGAGGATGATGGGAAGAACGTCGCCCTCGCCAAGGTCTAAAACTAATCCCGAAGGTAGATGTAGAGGTAGTGTGCCAACTGCGATCCCATCAACTTTGGAACTGTCGGTGTTCTGGGAACGGGGGTACCCAGACTTGCCTGCCTGCGGCCTACGGCGTGTCTCAAGGAGTGGCCCAGTACGGCCCATCTTCATCGACATATGCTCAAGACCCTCGCGAGGGGCCAAGCCTCGCGGGGCGGACAACAGGAAGCTTCCTTAGGCACAGCCTCGTCAGGCTGGCTCGCGAGGAGGCGGAGAGATCAAGGTAGGGTACCTCACGAGGTGCCCGTGACGCAAGCCATGACGACCGAAGCCAGGCGGGCGCCAGGCGGGCGCCGGCCTGCGCAGAGTCCTTGTTTCCTCCTTGGTACAAAGGGGGAAAGCACATGCGAGAGTATTAAGCAAAGGCAACCATTTTGGTGCAACAAGACCAAGACCGGCAGAACGGCAGGATGGAGGTCATCGTGGAGCCGAAGCCGGCATCACCGTCAGAGTCTTTGGCAGGCGAGGACCGACTTTAGCCAGGATAAGTGTCGGTAGCGACTCCTAGGGCGGCGATGTCATCCAAGAGCTCGTTTACGGAGGAGAGCTCAATCAGATCTAGCTGCTCGGCAAATTCCGAGCTGACGTGAAGATCACTTTTAATGACCTGAGAGGTCATTGTTGGAGTGGTGGCCGAACAGGCGGTCATAAGAAAACCGCCTAGACGGATAGTCTGGCCGGCGGCCAAAGCTCCCTTGACGATGGCGCCGTCTTTAAAGACGGGAAAAGGCACCCTTCCTGATGGCGACGGCACAGAGGAACTCTCAATGAAAGCACCAATGTCAGTGTCAAAACCGGCGGATCTCGGGTAGGGGGTCCCGAACTGTGCGTCTAGGCGGATGGTAACAGGAGACAAGGGACACGATGTTTTACCCAGGTTCGGGCCCTCTTGATGGAGGTAAAACCCTATGTCCTGCTTGATTAATATTGATGATGTGTGTTACAAGAGTGGATCTACCACGAGATCAAGGAGGCTAAACCCTAGAAGCTAGCCTATGGTATGATTGTTGTTCGTCCTATGTACTAAAGCCATCCGGTTTATATAGACACCGGAGAGGGCTATGGTTACACAGAGTCGGTTACAATGGTAGGAGATCTACATATTCGTATCACCAAGCTTGCCTTCCACGCCAAGGAAAGTCCCATCCGGACACGGGACGAAGTCTTCAATCTTGTATCTTCATAGTCTTGGAGTCCGGCCAATGATGATAGTTCGGCTATCCGGACACCCCCTAGTCTGGGACTCCCTCAGTAGCCCCGAACCAGGCTTCAGCGATGACGAGTCCAGCGCGTATATTGTCTTCAGCGTTGTAAGGCGGGTTCTCCTTCAAACTTCATGTTCCTGTCGAATAGTGTCCGGCTTCCTTATAAATGTTGTGCTCCTTGGCTTCTACGCCCAATAATGGCCTTCTTCCACGTGTCGTATGAATGCGAAAAGCTAGGGTATTTTTACATTTTACCCCCTAGCCATGCGAACGAGCCGCCTATAAGAGAGGCGAGGATCTAGATCCAACTCATATCCTCCTCCTTCCGCAAGTACTCATCGAAGCACCTCTGACAAAAATCCATTCTATCATGGATAGTCGATGCGGCTCCTCCTCCCGCGCTCCCAGCCCTAAGCCAGGAGATTGGGGGAGATGCTCAGTTCCACACAGCGAGCTAGTGGCACTCCAAACCGAGGGATATCTTCCCCCAGCCTTCATGGTTCCGATTCGAGCCGGACTGGCCACCTTCAGGGGTGGAAAGCAGGCGGAGAGCGTCCCCAACCCTTCCAAAGGAGAGTGGGTATGCTTCGTCCCTTATCTAATAAGGGGACTCGGATTTCCCATACATCCGTTTCTCCGGGGGCTCCTGGAGTTCTACGGACTCCAGCTTCACCACCTTACACCTGCCTCCATTTTGCACATTGCGGGCTTTGTAGCTCTTTGCGAGCTGTTCTTGGGCATCGAGCCCCATTTTGCGCTGTGGAAGAGATTGTTTTGCCTCGTACCCCGTTCTCACGAGGGGTCGATATATCAAGTGGGCGGAGCCGAAATATGGAGCATCGCCGGGACCGGATATCTATCCGGCACCCCGAAGAAGGCGTCCGAAGACTGGCCTTCGGAATGGTTCTACATGGAGGACGCCCCTCTGCCGGATCCAGTTCGGATCAGCCTCCCGGAGTTCAGCAATGCTCCCTTGAAGAAACGCCTGAGTTGGCGCCCGCGAAGCCCTCAACGAGAGGATGATGGGAGCGTCCATTATCTGATGGGCCGGATTAAGTTACTGGCCCACTCCAGATTGACCATGATTGGGATCATGGCCACGTGCATTATGCGAGGGGTGCAGCCGCTCCAATATAGGGGCCACCCTATGTGGGATTTCAACAGGGAAGATGACGCCACCCGTCATGGCCGCAGAGGGCCGGGCTCGGCAGCCGATCTGGTAAAGATCCTGTCCGGCTTGTACAAGGGGGAGGAGGAGGACTTCCTCCGCACGAGTCCATTGAATGGATTCTCCATGAATAACCCTCGGAGCTGGGTAAGCAGACGTTTATCTACCCGATCCATACTTCCAAAGTCAAGTATCTTACTTTGTGATTTCGACACAGGAGCTGCGCCGGGACGTGGAGGGCATACAAAGCCTAACTCCACAGCCCGAGGATCCGGAACGATCCCTTGATCCGGCCTCCGAAGAGGATCCGGACATAAAGGTGGAGCTGATTGATGGGGTGTTCCACCAACTTAGCATGGACAATGCTCTAGTCGCCATTACAGCTGACTGCCCCGGTTTGTTTCCGGCCTCCCAGGTGACTACGACCGAGGTCCTGACACCATCATTTGATCCATGCTCAATTCTGACCATCCTATACTGATGGCGCATCGCAGGAGGTGCCTTTAAGGCGGGAAGCCGAACCCGCGGCGGCTGACCAGCAAGGGTCAGTTCGGCCCAGCAGGCGGAAGAGGAGTGCGACGCGAATCGAAATGTCGCCGCAATGGTACGGCGCACCGCTGTTTTTAAGGGAAGGATCCCTAGGAGGTATATTAATGCTCATAACTTTTCCAGGAGAAAGAGCGCTCGCCGGACAGTGTCCAGAGAGGTTGCCAATCAAGCCTCCGCCAGCCATGCTCCAACGCGTGGTCCGGAAGGGGAGGCGAACACAAGGCGTGAGCCGGATGCTCCTCCGACGGAGGATGCCGACAGGCTGTCCGCCACCCGGTCTGAGGTGGAGAGCGCCATGAATTACAGGCATCGCCGGATAGTTCTTCGTGACACATGTTTCTCCCCGGAGGCGTTGAATGCCTTTGATGTGGGAGACACGCACCTCCATGCCGCTCAAGATGGTTTAACCAGAGCCACGGAGCAGTATGTGAAGGACATACGGGTAAGTAATTTTAATAGTTATATATGCCAGTAGCCCCCAAGACTTAAAATAGTTAACATAACTGATTTAAGGATCATTTATTATGCAGGATCTTACGGAGAAGAATACCCACCTGTCCCACGAGCTTCAAGAGTGCAAGGCCCAACTTGAGGCCGCACTGACTGCCGCAGGAGGAGACACAGAGACCCCCTCCGGTAACACATATTTCAAAAGTGTTTTATGGCGTGCGGTGTGCGTATAAATCTGACAATAATATTGCAGATGTTGCCGGAAGCAACAGCTACTGCGCCAGTTGAAGGCCAGCGAGAGGGTGCTTATGAAGGTGCAGCAAGAGAGGAACAAACTCCAAGAAGCCCACACCCAGCTTGGAGAAGAGCTAAAAGGTGTTCGGGCCCAGCTGTCTAGCTCCTTGAAGGAGAATCAGCGGCTTCGTCGTGGCATCTATAGTAAGTGCTTGAGCAAATTCCTTTGAAAAGAAGAGTTTGGCGAGGAAGTCGGTTCACAGAAATATGTCTGTAGGTGTGCTCACAGGTCGCCCTATGGAGGAAATGCCCGGTTCAACGGGTGACCAACTTCCCGAGCTGGTGCAACTGCTTGAACGTGTTCGGCAGGCGATGAGTGGCATCGTTCAGGCCTTATGGCCTTCCGTATCGCTACCTGAGGGCCTTGGAGGGCTTGCTGAGAAGCTTCAGGGAGTACGGCGACGTCTCCGTCTGTGGAAGATATCGGCCTGCCGTCAAGGCGCCAGGGAGGCCTGGGCCATGGTGAAGACGCGGTACCTGAAGGCTGACCCAAACCATATGGCCGAGGTCGGACCTGTGGGGCCTGATGGGAAGGAGATCCCTGTGAGCTTGATGTACGGCCAAGTAGAGCTGGCCGCGAAATATTCCCAACAGGACTGTAAATTAGACAGCCTGTTAGATGGGATTGAAGAGGAGTACAATCAGTCAGTTTGACGATGTAATTTTAAAATGACATGTAAAATGCCTTCTAGCCGGATTGTAGATCGTTTGCCTTTGCGGACCTTTTCGCTTCAACCTCGGGACCCAAAAGTCCGGAGTGTGTTCGAATACCCTGACGGTTATAAAAGAACCAGGGCATGCATGAAGACAAGGCGTAGGGGTCATAATTGCTTTATCAGACAAGTGCCCAACTAGCTATGTTATATTACATGGTTAGTAAGAAACATCTTCCAGGGAGAATAGTTCCGTTAAGGGTTCCTTTCCCTGGGAGGCATGCCCTAAAGTGCATGTCCAGACTGCGAAAATACCAGAAAAAACATCTGGGGGCAGATAAATAAGTAAGTAATAAATCATCTTTCAGGTCACCGACCGAATATTCCCTTAAGAACGCTAGCCTTCGGCTTCACCCAGTCTGAGGTACTCATCCGGCTGACCCGGCAGTAACAATCGCAGAGGTGCTCCCTTTACCTCCTAGCCGAACAATCGGGAACGTAGGGGTAAGCACAGGAGCCAGGCAACCCGGCTTGGCCAAAACTTAAGTCATATCGATGCATATAATGGTGATCAAAAGGTACATGCGGAAGTGTGACACATGTGGTGGGCATGAAGCCCATATAAATAAGCTTCTGCTAAAGAAGCCCCCAGGTATAACGAGTGCGAGTAGCACATCGAGCGAGTGCGAACAAAGCGCAGATTAGCCCTTAAGAGGTTTGTACTGAAAGAGGGAGGAAAAGGGAGGGAAAACGAAGACAGCGAAAAAACATGAAAGGTGGACGGAGGAAGGAGACGAACCCTGAGTCCGGCGCTAGGCGTAACATCTTCGGAGACGGGCTGCGTTCCATGGGTTTGTCTCGAGTCGGTTGTTAGATGCGTTGCATAGACGGTATGCACCGCCGGTAAGGACTTGATCGACGATGAAGGGACCTTCCCATTTGGGCTTGAGTTTGTCCTTTTTCTTGTCCAGCAGGCGTAGAACTAGCTCGCCAACATTGTAAGTTTTGGCCCGTACTTCTCTGCTTTGATATCTTCGAGCCTGCTGTTGATAGAATGCCGAACGGGATTTTGCCACGTCGCGCTCCTCCTCTAAAGCGTCCAAACTGTCCTGCCGATCTAGCTCAGCTTCTCTTTCCTCGTACATGCGCACGCGAGGTGAGTCATGAATTATATCGCAGGGCAAAACTGCCTCAGCGCCGTATACCATAAAAAATGGTGTGAATCCGGTTGTGCGGTTTGGCGTAGTCCGCAGCCCCCAGAGTACGGAGTCGAGCTCCTCTACCCAGTGCGTGTTAGATTCCGTGAGGGACCGCACTAATCTTGGTTTAATGCCGCTCATGATGAGACCATTTGCCCGTTCCACTTGACCATTAGTTTGAGGGTGGTAGACTGAAGCGTAGTCGAGCTTGATGCCCATGTTTTTGCACCAGAGTTTAACCTCGTCGGCTGTGAAATTTGTGCCGTTATCAGTGATGATGCTGTGGGGGACGCCAAAACGGTGTACTACCCCGGATATGAAGTCTATCACAGGTCCGGATTCTGCCGTTTTAACCGGCTTGGCCTCTATCCATTTGGTGAATTTGTCCACCATGACCAATAAGTATTTGTGCTTGTGGGTTCCCCCTTTAAGGGGTTCAACCATGTCAAGCCCCCAGACCGCGAACGGCCAAGTAATGGGTATAGTTTTGAGGGCGGTGGGTGGCATGTGGCTTTGATTAGCAAAGAGCTGGCAACCGACGCATCGTTGGACTAAGTCCTGAGCATCTGCCCGGGCGGTCGGCCAATAAAATCCTGTACGGAAGGCCTTGCCTACAAGGGCCCAGGCGGCGGCGTGGTGCCCGCCGAGTCCGGCGTGAATTTCAGTCAGGAGATTTCGCCCTTCCTCTTCAGAGATACACCTTTGAAGGACTCCGGTTGTGCTTTTCTTATAAAGTTCTCCCTCATGGACCTTGTAGGCTTTAGATCGCCGAACTATGCAGCGGGCCTCATTTCGGTCTTCGGGAAGTTCCTGTCGGATTAGGTAGGCTAGGAATGGTTCCGTCCACGGGGCAATTACTGCCAGTATTTCGTGGGCTGAATCTGTTATTTCATTGGCTGAGCCACCGATTGTGTCAGAATGTTCTGCGTTAGGTGATGCAGTTGGTTCCGGATTGTTATTTCCGGACTCCTCTTCCCATAATACGGATGGCTTAAAGAGCCGCTCCAGGAAGATGTTTGGAGGGACGGCGTCGCGTTTTGCGCTGATGCGTGCCAACACGTCTGCTGCCTGGTTATTATCCCGGACTACATGGTGGAACTCGAGTCCTTCGAACCGGGCTGACATTTTTAGGACAGCATTTCGGTAGGCTGCCATTTTCGGATCCTTGGCGTCAGTCTCCATTTACTTGGGATATTGCGAGGTTTGAATCCCCGCGCACCTCTAGGCGTTGAATACCCATGGAGATTGCCATCCGGAGGCCATGTAGAAGGGCCTCGTATTCGGCTGCGTTGTTGGAGTCCGTGTACATTATTTGAAGCACATATTGGACTGTGTCTCTGGTTGGGGACGTCAAGACGACGCCAGCTCCCAAGCCAGCCAACATTTTGGACCCGTCGAAATGCATGATCCAATTGGAGTATGCGCCGTACTCTTTAGGGAGTTCGTCTTCGGTCCATTCGGCGACGAAGTCGGCCAGAACCTGCGACTTTATAGCTCGCCGTGGTTTATAGGTTATGTCAAACGGTAAGAGCTCAATAGCCCATTTTGCAATCCTGCCCGTTGCGTCGTGATTGTTTATAATATCATTGAGAGGTACTTCGGAGGCCACCATTATGGAACACTCTTGAAAGTAGTGTCGCAGCTTCCAGGATGCCATGAACACCGCATATGCTATCTTTTCATAATGTGGGTACCGGGACTTGCATGGAGTTAGAACAGTGGATACGTAGTACACTGGTTTTTGAAGAGGGAATCTGTGCCCTTCTGTCTCTTGCTCGACGACGAGTACCGCGCTGACAACTTGATGTGTTGCTGCGATATATAATAACATAGGTTCGCCCAGGTTGGGCGCGGCCAGGACCAGATTTGTTGCCAATATGGCCTTTATTTCTTCGAGTCTGGCTGTGGTAGCATCCGTCCATTAGAAATGTTCAGTGCACCAGAGGAGGCGGTAGAGGGGCAGTGCCTTTTCTCCCAAATGGGAGATGAAGCAGCTTAGAGCCGCCATGCATCAAGTTAGTTTTTGTATTTGCTTGAGGTCTTTTGGGATATCCAATTGTGACAGAGCTCGGATCTTGGCTGGGTTTGCTTCAATTCCTCTACCGGATACAATGAAGCCCAAGAGCTTTCCGGCTGGTACGCCGAAAACGCATTTTTCCGGGTTGAGCTTAATGTCGTATGCTCGGAGGTTGTCGAATGTCACCCTCAAGTCGTCTACTAGAGTTTCGACGTGTTTGGTCTTGACGACCACATCGTCTACGTATGCCTCTACTGTTTTGCCTATCTGGGTAGCCAGACATGTCTGAATCATGCGCTGATATGTTGCGCCGGCGTTTTTGAGTCCGAAGGGCATTGTGTTGAAGCAGAATGGCCCATATGGAGTAATGAATGCCATTGCGGCCTGGTCTTTTTCCGCCATCTTGATTTGGTGGTATCCGGAGTATGCGTCGAGGAAGCACAATGAATCGTGCCCTGCGGTAGCATCGATGACTTGGTCGATGCGAGGGAGAGGGAAAGGGTCCTTTGGACAGGCCTTGTTAAGGTCTTTGAAATCAACGCAAAGGCGCCAGGATTTGTCCTTTTTTGGTACCATTACTAGGTTGGCTAGCCAGTCCGGATGTTTTATATCTCTGATGAATCCGGCTTCTAAGAGTTTGGCTAGCTCCTCTCCCATTGCCTATCTTTTGGGTTCAGAAAATCGCCGAAGAGCTTGTTTGACTGGCTTGAATCCTTTTAGGATATTTAGGCTGTGCTCTGCCAGCCTGCGTGGGATTCCTGGCATGTCTCAAGGGTGCCAGGCAAAAATGTCCCAATTTTCCCGAAGGAATTCTCGTAGTGCGGCTTCTACATCAGGATTTAATTGTGCCCCAATGGAGGCCGTCTTTGTGGGGTCCGTTGGATGGACTTGAAATTTGACTATTTCGTCTGCTAGTTTAAAAGAGGTGGACTTGGACCTCTTATCGAGTATCACATCGTCCCTATCCACCATGGAGCGCAGCGCAGTTAGTTCCTCTGCCGCTAGGGCTTCGGATAATGCCTCTAGGGCCAGTGCGGCTGTCTTATTTTCAGCGCGGAGTGCTGTATCTGGATCACTGGCAAGAGTGATTATTCCATTGGGTCCGGGCATTTTGAGCTTCATGTACCCGTAATGGGGTATAACTTGGAAGATTGTGAATGCCTCTCGCCCTAACAAGGCGTGATATCCGCTGCCGAATGGGGCCACTTGGAACGTGACCTCTTCGGACTTGTAATTGTCCGGCGAGCCGAACACTACATCTAGTGTGATTTTTCCTGTGCAGCGTACTTCTCGACTAGGGATTATTCCCCTGAAGGTTGTGCTGCTTCGCTCAATGCGGCTCCAGTCAATTTCCATTTTTTGAAGGGATTCTTCGTAGATGAGGTTTAATCCGCTGCCGCCATCCATGAGTACCTTGGTAAGACGAAAGCCGTCGACTATCGGACTGAGGACCAATGCGGCTGGTGCTCTAGCTGTTCGGAATTTAGGTTCATCGATGGCATTGAAGGTGATAGCCGTGTCACTCCATGGATTTGTTGTTGCTACTTGGTAGACTTCGGCGAGGCTGCGGATTGTTCGTTTCCGCATGTTATTTGATGCGAAAGTCTCGAAGACTGTTAATACCGTACTGGTACTGCTGGGCTGGTTGCCCGGGGCTAAAAAGCCTTCGCCACTTTTGGCCACTTGCCGTAGTATCCAACATGCTCGAAGGCTATGTGTTGGAGTGGCGCCCTCCGTACTGTGGATTTTGCAGGGTCCATTGAGCCATCCCTCCAGTACGGTTCCGTACCCTTTAGGGGTTTTTTGCTTCTTGGTTTTTAACCCAGGCGCTTGAGTATGACGCACCCTTTTATTTCGGACTAGGGTTGTATTCAGGGTCGGATTGTCCCAAAACCTAGTTTCGGTTTTCCAGGCACTCTCCATCGCGCAGTATTTTTGTACAATGGTCGCTAGGTCGGCGAAGCGTGTAACTTTGCAACGAGTAATGGCGTTTATGATTCCCTTGTCCATGCAATTGTTGCAGAAAATTGAAATCGCGCTTTCTTCACGGCAGTCCATTATCCTGTTCATAACCAGGAGGAATCTGGCCCAGTAATGATGTACTGTTTCATCGGTCTCTTGCCGTATTTGAGATAGGTCGCTTATGTTTGGGTGGGCGGATGGAATTAAGTTCGGAACCCCGCCCGATCTGAGCCTCAAAGGCCAAGAAGCTTCCGGATTTGGAAGCTTGGTTTGTTGGATGCTTTCCAACGAATCTGGTTCGATGCCTGACTTTAGGTTCAGTATTTGATTGGCGTTCGTCCCTCCGCGGGAATCCGGCATGGAGGGATTGGGAATACGAACATAGTTGGTTTTTAACATAGAAGAAGAGTCGCCGCATTGTTCCTCTACCACAACAACATGGTGGGTAACCTGGGGAGAGTTAATTTCTCTCAGATCGGTTTTAAGTCTGATCTGATCGTAGTCGGTAGCGACTCCTAGGGCGGCGATGCGATCCAAGAGCTCGTTTACGGAGGAGAGCTCAATCAGATCTAGCTGCTCGGCAAATTCTGAGCTGACATGAAGATCGCTTTAGTGACCTGAGAGGTCATTGTTGGAGTGGTGGCCGAATAGGCGGTCATAAGAAAACCGCCTAGCTGGATAGTCTGGCCGGCGGCCAAAGCACCCTTGACGACGGCGCCATCTTTAAAGACGGGAAAAGGCACCCTTCCTAATGGCGACGACACAGAGGAACTCTCAATGAAAGCACCAATGTCAGTGTCAAAACCGGCGGATCTCGGGTAGGGGGTCCCGAACTGTGCGTCTAGGCGGATGGTAACAGGAGACAAGGGACACGATGTTTTACCCAGGTTCGGGCCCTCTTGATGGAGGTAAAACCCTACGTCCTGCTTGATTAATATTGATGATGTGTGTTACAAGAGTGGATCTACCACGAGATCAAGGAGGCTAAACCCTAGAAGCTAGCCTATGGTATGATTGTTGTTCGTCCTATGGACTAAAGCCATCCGGTTTATATAGACACCGGAGAGGGCTAGGGTTACACAGAGTCGGTTACAATGGTAGGAGATCTACATATTCGTATCGCCAAGCTTGCCTTCCACGCCAAGGAAAGTCCCATCCGGACGCGGGACGAAGTCTTCATTCTTGTATCTTCATAGTCTTGAAGTCCGGCCGATGATGATAGTTCGTCTATCCAGACACCCCCTAGTCCGGGACTCCCTCAATAAGTGTACTAGATGTTCCCCTTCAAAATGGCCGATTGTTGGCGCCCTTCCCGCTCAATATTTGGGAAGAGGACCAAGGCCTCGCTCTATAAATAGGGTTAGCCACCACAGAAGAAGGGGATCCGGATTCAATCCTTCCCAAGAGGCGTCACCTCCACAAGAACTCCTCCCCTCGCGAGGCAGTTCTTCCCTTGTATTGTTCATCATCAGCCCCTGAGGCAATCCACCACACCACAAACTAGAGTAGGGTATTATAGCATAATGGTGGACCGAACTTGTATAAACCTCATGTCCTTTGTGTTGTTCTTCGTGTAGTTTAGATCCTTGCGCACACCCCAGAGTTCGAACCTTGAGGGTCTGCCGGAACCCGAAATCCTACATTTGGCGTGCCAGGTAGGGGTGCGCAAGAATCCGCTTTCCGCCGCCCTGTGTTTCGCCGTCCGTCGCATCCATGTCAGACACTCGTCGAGCCCGCGCCGAGCGCCGGGCCGCTCTCGCCACTCGCGTCGCCCAGACGGCCCCCGTCGGCGGATGCCCCCGCCGTCCCCGTCGCCTGCCGTCAACGCCGCCACCGGCCCGGTGGGGAACGAGCAGCAGGCGTCGTCCCTGCATCCTTTGGTGCGGCGAGAAGGCCGCACCGCCACCCCGTCGCTGACTCCGGCCGGTTCCTCGTCCCATGCCCGTCGCGCTCCGGCGGACACGCACGCCGCGCTGCTCCTGGCACGGGAGCTCCTGCACTACCATCCCGTCGACGACCTCTACGACGAGTGGCTCGCCCGCATCACCAAGCTCGTCAGCGCCGCTGGGGGCTCCCCTGCGCCATCCCTCTCGCTGCACCGCGCCCCGCCCTGCGCGGGCAATGAAGCTCCGGGGGCGCCTCAGCCGCCTCCCCCTCAACAAGGCGCCTTGGCCCCAAGGCGCGTGGCCCCTGGACGGGACCCGCTCCGTCAGGCGCCAGCACAGCAAGAGAAGAGCTGCCAAGAGATCCCTCATCCCCAAGAAGCCGCCCGTGTGCTCCCCGCACTGGCCCGTCACGACCGCACTCCTGCTCCAGCGCGTCATGACCCCGCGCTACTCCTGGCGGCAGCACACAGAGACTTCCAAGATCAAGCTCTCCGTCACGAAAGGCCTCCCGTGGCCACTACAGGATGTCGTGCCTTCACCGCCGAGCTGCACAGCGTGGCCTGGCCTGGCAAGTTCAAGCCAGATCTGCCCCTGCGCTACAATGGCACGGCCGACCCTGCGGAGTTCCTCCAGCTCTATGAGCTGGGCATTGAAGCCACCAATGGGGACGAGAAGGTCATGGCGAACTGGTTTCCCGTGGCGCTCAAGGACGGTGCCCGCACCTGGCTCCTGAACCTGGCTCCCGGCACGATTTCCTCCTGGGACGAGATGCGCACCCGCTTTATCGCCAACTTCCAAGGCACCCGCGACCGCCCCCCGGCCATGAGCGACTTGCGCTGCATCAAGCAGGAGCCAGGAGAGACCCTGCAAAAGTTCATCCAGCGTTTCAACAACGCTCGCCTTAAGATCCCCAGGGTGTCTGAGGAGGCCATCATCTCAGCCTTCTCCGACGGCGTGCGTGACGTCAAGATAAAAGAGGAGCTTGCGATCCATGAAGACCTGTGCACCTCCCTGGAGTTGTTCAATTTGGCGACCAAGTGTGCCAGGGCTGAGGAAGGACGCCTTTCCCTCCTTGAACTGCCGGCTGCCGACCGAGAAGAGAAGAAGCCTAAGGTCAAGGACGTGAAGCGCAAGGGGGCTGTTGTGCTTGCAGCAGAGCCAGACACCAAGCAAGGCAGGGATCAGCCTGAGTCATCCAAAGGCAGCCGGTACTGCGTGTACCATGACCTCCACACCCACAACACCAATGAATGCCAAGAGCTCAGTGTCGTGCGAGACGTGCGTGCCGGCCGACGCCCCGAGCGCAGCGACTAGGGCTATGGCCGAGGAGGAGGAAGAGGTGGAGGATGATGGGAAGAACGTGGCCCTCGCCAAGGGTGGCGTGACCGTCCTCGCGAGGACCGCTGGTAGGACCAGCCTCGCAAGGGAGGTTGGAGGGATCAGCCTCGCGAGGATCGCCCACAAGGCAACGCGAGCCTCCCTCCTCTGCCACCACAGCCGAGGAGGAATGAAGACCCTCATCATGTTGAGGGGGCTGGAGGCTTCCAGGTGCCGCACGCAATCGCTTGCATCTTGGGCGGCGCTCAGGCCCCGGCCTCTCAGCGCATCTTCAAGCAGTTCGCTCGCGAAGTAAATGCAGTCCTCCCCAAGCTCGAAGCCACATGCCCTCTCAAGTGGTCGGCGTGCGCCATCACATTCAGCTCAGCGGATCAGCTCAAGTGCGCGGCCACAACTGGAGTCCTCCCAATGCTTTGTTCCCTAATCATCAGCAATGTTCAAGTCACCAGGACCCTCATCGATGGCGGAGCAGGGCTCAATGTCCTGTCTGTCGAGACATTCAACAATCTCCAAGTGCCATACAATCAGCTTCAGCCAACCAAGCCCTTCTCAGGAGTCACCGACGGTTCCACTCTCCCGATAGGGCAGGTCCGCCTTCCTGTTACCTTCGGGAAGCGCGACAACTACCACACCGAGCTCATTGACTTCGACATCGCGCACATCCACTTGCCGTACAATACCATCCTCGGGTACCCAGCTCTGGCCAAGTTCATGGCAGTGACTCATCGCGTCTGCAATGTCCTCAAGATGCCAGGAAGCGGTGGAGTCATCACGCTGCCTTGTGAGGAGAGGGATGTTGTGTGTTCTCTGGAGCGTGCTTTTCAGGCCGTGTCAATCGAAGACCCAGATCACAAGAGCAGAAGGCTTCCCGAGGTAGTTCCTAAGAAGAAGAAGACATCGCCTGGTCTGAACCCTCGGCAGGCAGGCCCCTCAGGATCCGCGCCCATTCAAGGGGCGTCTCCTTCTGTCGCATAGGAAGGCGCGCCCGGCGCCCTCCTCAGGCAAGGCTCGGGGGCTCTCTCCTGGAGGGCCATCGACTTTGCCAAGATCACGAGGGAGGCGCTCGGGCACCACATGGATGCGTGTTTCAAAGCACGTTTCCCTCAGGAAGGAGCAAGGGAAGGAGGGCCAAACCCTCATGAGTTCGTCAGCGAGATCATTCAGGAACTGCAGGAGTCAAGAGTCATGAGTGGCAGCCGCCGCTTACCCGCCGTAGCTCCCAATCCGGGCGAGGATGATGGGTTGCGCGTCTGAATCGACATACCAGGACTCAACCGAGCCGTCTCTCAGGAGCGCCTCTGGCCCTCACGCGTAGGACGCTGCGAATGTCCACCCCACAACTATGTTCGCATGCCTTACGGCTTGCCGAACGCGGCTGCTATGCGTCAGCACCTCATGAGGAGCATCCTGGAGGATCAAGAGGTCAGGCATTCCGCAATCCTGGCAGAGATGGAGATGATCCGTGAGGAACCGCCAGCGCCTCCTGAGCCTCCCGAGGCTCCTGGGCCTGGGGGCTCGTAAGGATCGGCTTCCGCAGTGCACGCCGTCCACTACTTCGGCATCCCTTCATCTTCAACATCATCAGGTGACATCTTTTGAGTCTCATTTTCAGCTGGGAGCGCCCCCAGGGCTGCATCATTCCCAGGCCGCATGGGTCCGTCCCTGCGGCATGTACCCCTTTTGTTCATGTTTTTAGCTTAATTTGTTGGGGGTGCCCCTCGGGCTGTATTGTTCCCAAGTCGCTCGGGCCCGACCCAGCGGTGTTCGCCTTTTCCTACATCTATCTGAATGGATTTGCTCCTTCGTGCTTAACATGCTTGACTTAATCGCCCGCTCAATTGACACCAACTTATGGAGCTGCTCCCTAACGGCACGACGCATGCGCATGGGTCCGTCCCTGCAACATCGATAAACCTGAGTGGCTAAGCTCTGGCCGCGGCAATCCTGCAAGGCGCCACCTCACCAAGCCCTCAGTGCCCTCATCACCCTTCCAGAGCAACCAGCAGCTCGCTAGCAATTGTAACGGCAACGCTCGTTTTCCTTGTGGTAAGCTCGCGGGATATCTTTAAGGAGCAACGTCGGGGGAGGCCTTCGCGGCGTCTCCTTCCCTCTCGACCGCGCGAACCGCTTGCACGTTAAAGGGGGGGGCGCCTGAGCATCGCGACTCACGGGCTCTTACTGGCTCTCCAGCCCTCACCTCCTGTCCTTGTCCACGGCATCGTGACCTAGCATACCAGTGACAGCTGAGCTCGCTCGAGGGCCGGGACCCGAGGACGTAGAGCGCGAAGGGGAGTAAGGGAAAGGGGGAAGAGGATCATGAGGACCCCGCCCAGCAACTCCTCAGCTGCCGACGCACGGACCTGGCGCCGCGCCAAGGAGAGGCTTCAGACTCTGGAGATAAATCGTCCTCCAGAGCTACTAACTATCGCAACACTAACTTTGCACCTAATGCAGCTCCGTGTTGGCAATGTTTGCGCTCCTTTCTCACCGAACAATGGCTGCTTCAGCGCTAAAGGGGACCTCCTGAGCATCGCGACTCAGGGGCTCTTACTGGACCTCGGGTCGTTCACCTCCTGGCCTTGACCACGGCATCGCGACCTGGCATACCAGCGATGGCTGAAGCTTGCCTTGGGACCGGGACCTGTCTGTGTAGAGCATCGAGCCCTCACAAGGTTCGAAAGGAGGAACTAAGCTAAGGCGGGACGAGCATCTCACACTGCTTCATGATAAGGATCATATTAACAAAAGGAACTATAGGCACCTTAAAAGCCCCCACGGGGTGTGTTCTTGGCTCCTCGCAGTGACAAAAGACGTGTATCCTAAGGAGTCTTAACTACAGGGACCATGACGGCAGACGCCATCATCAATAGTGGGCCGCGCAAGGCCAGCGCCAACCTCATCCAGATCAGCTGGGTTGACCGCCGGGCGCGCTGGCCCTGCTTCGGGAACGGCGTGAGCTCGGAGGCTCGTAGCTGTCGTCGCTCGTCGCCGGGGTCATGAAGAGTCCGGAAGAGTCGCTGGACCCTTCGGTACGTCCACTACCATCAGAGGAGCTACTGGAAGGGCGGGCGGCAGGCCTGCTCCTCGCTGCTCCAGAGCTTCGGCCGCTTCCTCTGGGGTAGCACTCCAGCCGGCGCCCATCTTCGTCGAAGACCTTGAAGAGCATCAAGGAGGCACCATCTTAGTCCAGATGGATCACAAGGGCCCCCTCCGATCGGCAAACCCGGGCGATCTCGCCCCAGCCCCGGGTCATGAAGACCTTGCCCGGAGCGACGACCTCGACATCTGCTTTGGTCGCAGGAGTCCGGCAGTCGGTGTGCTGCAGCCAGAGCTTGAGAGGCCCCCTTGGTAGAATCTTGAAGGTGAAGGAGGGGGAAGGCGAATCCAAGATCAAGGAGGCATGGCGGCGTGAAGCACAAGCTCGCGAGAGGAGCCCTCGGCATGAACTCCGGGAGGAACGACGTGCACCGCCATAATCCGTCGGTGGCGACGGCGCCTCTGGTGGTGCTGCTCGGCGCCCGCGCCTTCAGGACCCTCGATCCGAGCGTACAAGGGCAATGGGAATCCAGGCGGCGGCCGCTCAAACCATGGCCTCGACACCTCCTGCCAAGCACCCCCTTCCCTGCAGCAAGAGACAAGCCGCTTCTTCGGCGGGAGCGGGACAGGACCCTCTTTGGGGGCCTTCCCCTTCTCTTCAGCAGAAAACCGATGGATTGGTGCCATTAGCGTAAGGTAGAGCGAGGGCGAGGAAGAAGAAGAAGGAGAGTAGCAGGAAAGGATGGACCGGAAGGGCTCGCGTCATTCTGTACATATAGCTGGGGGAGGCCAACCGTCGGCCTCCACGATCGTAGGTAATCATGACCCGTTTGGCATGCAGGGACTTGCCAATTCATGCAGTTGCCGAGGCGTCGTGGGGGAGCAGGGACGCCCACGTCCAATCAACCGCCACGCGGCGCCCAAGGCCGCATGCTGTTGGGGCCCACGGTGCTTCGCTCTTGCCCCTTCGCTTCTCTGCTAAGCCAAGTCCGGGCGCGCCTTGGGCCCGGGGGCTACTGTCGGTGTTCTAGGAACGGGGGTACCCAGACTTGCCTGCCTGCGGCCTGCGGTGTGGCTCAAGGAGTGGCCCAGTATGGCCCATCTTCATCGACATATGCTCAAGACCCTCGCGAGGGGCCAAGCCTCGCGGGGCGGACTACAGGAAGCTTCCTCAGGCACAGCCTCGTCAGGCTGGCTCGCGAGGAGGCGGAGAGATCAAGGCAGGGTACCTCATGAGGTTCCCGTGACGCAAGCCATGGTGACCGAAGCCAGGCGGGCGCTGGCCTGCGCAGAGTCCTTGTTTCCTCTTTGGTGCAAAGGGGGCAAGCGCAGGCGAGAGTATCAAGCAAAGGAAACCATTTCGGTGAAACAAGACCAAGACCAGTAGAATGGCAGGATGGAGGTCATCGTGGAGCCCAAGCTGGCGTCACCGTCAGAGTCTTTGTCAGGCGAGGACCGACTTTAGCCAGGATAAGTGTACTAGATGTTCCCCTTCAAAATGGCCAATTTTTGGCGCCCTTCCCGCTCAATATTTGGGCAGAGGACCAAGGCCTCGCTCTCTAAATAGGGTTAGCCACCACAAAAGAAGGGGATCCGGATTCAATCCTTCCCAAGAGGCATCACCTCCACAAGAACTCCTCCCCTCGCAAGGCAGTTCTTCCCTTGTATTGTTCATCATCAGCCCCTGAGGCAATCCACCACACCACAAACTAGAGTAGGGTATTACACCATAATGGTGGCCCGAACTAGTATAAACCTCGTGTCCCTTGTGTTGTTCTTCGTGTAGTTTAGATCCTTGCGAGGCGGCGAGACGTGAGTAGGTAGGAGGTGTGATCACCGCGCGCACCCTAGAGTTCGAACCTTGAGGGTCTGCCAAAACCTGAAATCCGACAGGAACCATTTCCCACGCGCATCGTCAGCTCGTCCTTAGCTAATCTTAGCTTAATCCATAGTCCCTGTTTTGAGTTGCAAATATTAGCAACAGAACCAGTATCAAATACCCAGGTGCTACTGCGAGCATTAGTAAGGTACACATCAATAACATGTATATCACATATACCTTTGTTCACCTTGCCGTCCTTCTTATCCACCAAATACTTGGGGCAGTTCTGCTTCCAGTGACCATTCTATTTGCAGTAGAAGCACTCAGTCTCAGGTTTAGATCCAGACTTGGGTTTCTTCTCTTGAGAAGCAACTTGTTTGTTGTTCTTCTTGAAGTTCCCCTTCTTCTTCCCTTTACCCTTTTTCTTGAAACTAGTGGTCTTATTGACCATCAACACTTGATGCTCCTTCTTGATCTCTACCTCCGCAGCCTTTAGCATTACGAAGAGCTCGGGAATAGTCTTGTCCATCCCTTGCATATTATAGTTCATCACGAAGCTCTTCTTGCTTGGTGGCAGTGATTGAAGAATTCTGTCAATGACACTATCATCAGGAAGATTAACTCCCAGTTGAATCAAGTGATTATTATACCCAGACATTTTGAGTATGTGTTCACTGACAGAACTATTCTCCTCCATCTTGTAGCTATAGAATTTATTGGAGACTTCATATCTCTCAATCCGGGCATTTGCTTGAAATATTAACTTCAACTCCTGGAACATCTCATATGCTCCATGATGTTCAAAACGTCGTTGAAGTCCCAGTTCTAAGCCGTAAAGCATGGCACACTAAGCTATCGAGTAGTCATCAGCTTTGCTTTGCCAAACGTTCACAACATCCGCAGTTGCATCTGCAGCAGGCTTCCAGGACGTAATTCTTCTGTGCAGCAATGAGGATAATCCTCAAGTTATGGACTCAGTCCGTGTAATTGCTACCATCATCTTTCAACTTTACTTTCTCAAGAAATGCATTAAAATTCAATGAAACAACAGCACGAGCCATCTATCTACAACAAACATAGTCATGCAAAATACTATCAGGTACTAAGTTCATGATAAATTTAAGTTCAATTAATCATATTACTAAACAACTCCCACTTAGACAGACATCTCTCTAGTCATCTAAGTGATCACGTGATCCAAATCAAGTAAACCATGTCCAATCATCACGTGAGATGGAGTAGTTTTCAATGGTGAACATCACTATGTTGATCATATCTACTATATGATTCACGTTTGACCTTTCGGTCTCCGTGTTCCGAGGCCATATCTTTATATGCTACGCTCGTCAAGGTTAACCTGAGTATTCCGCGTGTGCAACTATTTTGCACCTGTTGTATTTGAACGTAGAGCCTATCACACCCGATCATCACATGGTGTCTCAGCACGAAGAACTTTTGCAATGGTGCATACTCAGGGAGAACACTTCTTGATAATTAGTGAGAGATCATCTTAAAATGCTACCATCAATCAAAGCAAGATAAGATGCATAAAGGATAAACATCACATGCAATCAATATAAGTGAGATGATATGGCCATCATCATCTTGTGCTTGTCATCTCCATCTCCGAAGCACCGTCGTGATCACCATCGTCACCGGCGCAAAACCTTGATCTCCATGTAGCATCATTGTCGTTTCGCCATCTATTGCTTCTACGACTATCGCTGCCGCTTAGTGATAAAGTAAAGTAATTACAGGGAGCTTGCATTTCATACAATAAAGCGACAACCTTATGGCTCCTGCCAGTTGCCGATAACTCGGTTACAAAACATGATCATCTCATACAATAAAATATAGCATCACGTCTTAACCATATCACATCACAACATGCCCTGCAAAAACAAGTTAGACGTCCTCTACTTTGTTGTTGCAAATTTTACGTGGCTGCTATGGGCTGAGCAAGAACCGTTCTTACCTACGCATCAAAACCACAATGATAGTTCATCAAGTTAGTGTTGTTTTAACCTTCTCAAGGACCGGGCGTAGCCACACTCGGTTCAATTAAAGTTGGAGAAACTGACATCCGCCAGCCACCTGTGTGCAAAGCACGTCGGTAGAACCAGTCTCGCATAAGCGTACGCGTAATGTCGGTCCGGGCCGCTTCATCCAACAATACCGCCGAACCAAAGTATGACATGCTGGTAAGCAGTATTACTTTTATCGCCCACAACTCAATTGTGTTCTACTCGTGCATATAACATCAACGCATAAAACCTAGGCTCTGATACCACTGTTGGGGAATGTAGTAATTTCAAAAAAATTCCTACGCACACGCAAGATCATGGTGATGCATAGCAAAGAGAGGGGAGAGTGTGTCCACGTACCCTCGTAGACCGAAAGCGGAAGTGTTAGAACAACGCGGTTGATGTAGTCGTACGTCTACACGGCCCGACCGATCAAGCACAGAAACTACGACACCTACGAGTTCTAGCACACGTTTAGCTCAATGACGTCCCTCGAACTCCGATCCAGCCGAGTGTCGAGGGAGAGTTTTGTCAGCACGATGGCGTGGTGATGATCTTGATGTTCTACCGTCGCAGGGCTTCGCCTAAGCACCGCTACAATATTATCGAGGAGGACTATGGTGGAGGGGGGCACCGCACACGGCTAAGAGATCAATGATCAATTGTTGTGTCAAGAGGTGCCCCCTGCCCCCGTATATAAAGGAGCCAGGGGGAGGGGGTCGGCCAGCCAGGAGGGGCGCGCCAGGCGGAGTCCTCCTCCCACCGGGAGTAGGACTCACCCCTTCCTTGTTGGAGTAGGAGAGGAGAGGGAAGGAGAGAGAGGGGAAAGGAAAGGGGGGGCTGTCGGTGTCAAAACCGGTGGATCTCGGGTAGGGGGTCCCGATCTGTGCGTCTTAAGCTGATGGTAACAGGAAGCAAGGGACACAATGTTTACCCAGGTTCGGGCCCTCTCGATGGAGGTAAAACCCTACTTCTTGCTTGATTAATATTGAAGATATGAGTAGTACAAGCGTAGATCCACCACGAGATCATAGAGGCTAGACCCTAAGAGCTAGCCTAAGATGGTATGATTGTAATTGTGATCGGACTTCTAAGGACCATCCTCTC
Organism: Triticum aestivum; assembly: GCF_018294505.1. Taxonomy (NCBI): domain Eukaryota; kingdom Viridiplantae; phylum Streptophyta; class Magnoliopsida; order Poales; family Poaceae; genus Triticum; species Triticum aestivum. The sequence continues at coordinate 80,045,042 of NC_057807.1, read as the reverse complement.
TAGTTTATATAGACGCCGGAGAGGGCTAGGGTTTACATGGAGTCGGTCACAAGGAAGGAAATACAATATCTGGATCGCCAAGCTTGTCTTCCACGCAAAGGAGAGTCCCATCCGGACACGGGTCGGAGTCTTGTGTCTTGCATCTTCACGCTTCAATAGTCCGGATGATGTATATAGTCCGGCTCTCCGGATACCCCCTAATCCATGACTCCCTCAGTAGCCCCTGAACCAGGCTTCAATGACGATGGGTCCGGCACGCAGTCTTGTCTTCGGCATTGCAAGGCGGGTTCCTTCTCCGAATACTCCAAGGTAATTATCGAACACGTAGACCATGTCTAGATCTGCAAGATGATCTTCACATACCGCCATAGAGAGAACGATATTTCACAAATGTACTCTGCTGACAACTTTCTAGACAGTACGACATGTCATCAAGGTCGAGTCATTATCCGAGCCGTTTTCCCACATCCAGCCTCAGCGTATATTGCGAGGCAGTTTCCTTGGCACGTCTTGTCGAAGCAAAGATCGTGTCCCCTTATCACGGGATTCTCATCAATATGGGTGTGGGTAATCCAACCGCACCGCTAATCGCGGCGAGTGGGAGGTGAGCGGGTTCCACCAGGCAAGTAGGGAGGCGCAAAAAGCTTTTACCACCTCTTATAAAGAGATAAGGTCTCTTCCTCTTTGCCCACGCCTTCTCCTTCCGCTAACTCATTCCCCTTTGCTCGAGCCCTAACGCCCAAGCACTCTTCTTTTCCATTGAAGAGAGGTTTTCCAAAGATGTCCGAATCTGGAGCAGGAGGCAGATGGATGGCTTCTATCGTCCGGGAGAAGGATATCAAGAAGCTTCGAGAAGCCGGGTATCTGGCCAAGAAGATTGGCGACCGTCTCCCACCGGCGGGACAGGTTGTCCCTACTCCGGAGCCTTACGAGAGAGTCGTGTTCCTTCCCCATTTTGTCCGCGGGCTCGGGTTTCCCCTCCACCCATTTGTTCGTGGAGTCATGTATTACTATGGGATTGATTTTCGTGATCTTTCCCCCAACTCTTTTCTCAATATCTCGACGTTCATCGTCGTGTGCAAGGCCTTTCTCCGGATTCCACCTCACTTCGGCCTGTGGCTGAAGATTTTCAATGTGAAGCCCAAGGTGGTGAATGGAGAACACGCCGAGTGCGGTGGTGCCATGGTGAGCAAGATGTCCAAGGTCGTTTGGCCGAAGGGCACTTTCAACGACTCCGTCAAGGAGTGGCAGCAGCAGTGGTTTTATATCACCGAACCACGCGGCAAAAAGTGGGCTGCAGCTCCTGAGCTCCACTGCGGCTCACGTCCTGGCCCAAGAAGGGCCCGAACTGGTCCTCGTCGGATGAGCTGTCACTGCTCCAGACGCGTGTTCAGAGCGTGGTTGACAAGGACGTCAAACTCGTCAACGTAGTCTAGGTGATACTAGTTTGCCTGGTTCTCCCTTGCCAGCGTTGAGCCTGCACTTTGTGGGAGTTCGACCCAACCGAGCACCAGACCCTTCGGTTGCTCTATGATTCCTCCCACGAGGATATCTGGAAGGTGCTCTTCAAGTCCGGCAAATCATGGCCGAACTCCGCCGAGGACCGGGGGTATCAATTATCCCATCCTGCAAGCCCGGTAAGTTACAGCCACGCCCTTTCCATCCATGCTTCAGCTGGCATGTCATGAGGGAGACATCTTAATCGTGTTTCATTGTGACCTCAGGGATGGATAAAGAAGGTGGAGCGGATGCATTGTCCGGCCCCGCTACCGGAGGAACCGCCCGGACCTCTTCTAATGAAGATGCTGGTCCCTGCGCCTTACGAGGCGCCAAAGAAGGAGGCCTCCCAGAAGGTCAAGAAGACCCGTAGTGTCCTCCGTTGCTGCGAGGCTTCGGACGCCAAATATGAAGGCTCCAGCGATGCTCCTTCTTCCGAAGACGAAGAGGAGGAAGCATAGGAGGATGGGAAGACGCTCTGAAGGCGGGAAGAAGCATGCGGCTTCCCCGTCCCTGGAGGCCAAATAACCCAAGAGAGGGAGGGGTTCCCATCCAGAGGCATCCACCCCGGATGCCGATAACAGCCCGGAGTGGGATCCCAAGGCCCAGCCCCTGGAAAAATCATAAGTAATCGAAATCCGAATGCGCCTATACATCCAGGGTCGTCTGTGTACAGTAGTTTTAACTGTCGCCACATCTCGTACAGCCTGGCGAGGCCTCCTGCCGGACAGTCCTCATCGGAGGATTCGTTGAGCTCGGATGCTGTGGCGAGCGAGACGCCTCCGGGGGCTCCTTTTCCCAAGTCCAGGCGTGACACCGAGGTGTCATCTCAAGGAGACCCAGAGCAGGGGGGCATGTCGCTGGAGCCGGACACATGGGGGCAGTGGCCCCGCGACGTGTCGACAATGGGGACAATCTCGGGTTCGAACCACAGCCGGATAAAGTCCTGGAGGCCTCTAAGGCTCCAGGAATAGGCGAGCGGCCATCCCCAATGGAGGGAGGTTTGCCTACTCCACCGGTAACCTCTGTCTACGCAGAGCTGTCGGGCGGTCTATCGTCAGTGTTAAAGAACGCGTCTATCGTCGATGAACATCGGACCCTCATGGGTGCGGTGGTTGGAAAGATTCAGTCTGCCGAAAGCGGGCTGAATGAGTCCTGCCTTGGCCTTATAAAGGCTTTTGAGGTATGGTTTCTAAGAAACCTTTGAGGAATCATCACAATATGAGTAGTAGCCCCTGATACACTGTCCGGCAAAAGGGAGCCGGGCAGGGGATCAAACCCTTTTTTGTAGTGGGAACCTTTGTTAATGATGTATACCTCTTTGTTTGAAAATAGGCGTCTGCGGAGAAGACGGATGCTCATGATGCGGAAGTGTCCGAACTGAAGCAAAGCCTGGAATGGGCCGAGGAAGAACTTGGCCGTGTGAAGAAGCAATTAGAGGAGAAGCAAGGTATGTTTAAACATTGTCTTGCATTCGGCACGAATGAATAATTGTGCCTATTGAAAAGTATTTGTGTTGTATGCCCTAGGAGCGAGTGCTGAATATGAGGCACTGAAGAAGGTTGTGGCTGATGCCAACGAGAAGGCTGCTGCCAAACAGGCGCTTGTGAAAAAGATGAGGCCAGGGTCATCACAGCTGAACGGAAGCTCCAGGAGGCCGTGACGAAAAGCGAGAGCTTGGAGCAGAGTCTAGTAGGGAAAGAATCCGAACTCGCCCAAGCTCTCCAAGCCGCGGAAAATGCTCGGGAAGAAGCCCAAGGTGCTGGACGGGACATTCAGGAGGCCCGGAAAGTTGCGGCTGGTAAGGCATGTTGTATCTATGGCCATTATTATGTGATAGTGGGGAGAACTCTAAGCGACAAGCTGAATTCTTGATTTTATAGGGGCGTTTGTGGATCTGCCTCGCAGCATATCAGACGCCGCCCAATTTTACCGGACCGAGGAGACGAAGTCTGCGGAGAGGAACTTCTGGTCGCAGTATTTGGCGCCGAACTATCCGGTGCCTTTTATCGATCAGCTGAAGCAGCTGGTCAAACTGCACTAGGCGGCCGAACTAGCCATGAAGGACTTGGTTGTCCGGATGTGGCCTGTAGAGCCAATTCCAAGCAGTTACTTCAGACTCGTAAAGCGGATTGTGGGCGCCTGTCCTCGGCTTCATGCTATCAAGTGATCAGTCTGTATAGAAGGTGCGCGCATGGCGTTTGGCCATGCAAAAGTGCATTGGGGGAAGCTTGATGCAGAGAAGCTGATGACTGAGGGGCCACCGGAGGGTAAGGAGCATCGCAAGCCCGAACTGTACTATGAAGGTGTGCTGAAGGGGGCCCGCCTGGCAGCGGATAAGTGCACCAAAGACATTATATTTCCCTGAGGGAATTCTTGCCAATATTTGTAATATGGGATAATGGCACTTTTATTATATATTGTCTGTTTTGTTTGAACATATGTTCTTCCTGTGCGGCTGTTTATTGTATGTAACTTCTGAGAGTTGCCCAGTCGTCATCTTCAGCCCCCACGTGAGAAATACAGGGGTGTTCGAGATATATCTGAACACTCTTTATCCCATGGTTGGGTCCTTGTGAGGAGGTGTTTCTCACCATGAACCAGGCAATCGGACTATAGGGCTTTACTACTCTCACTTAGCCATAGGAATTTGAGTATGGTCGGCGCAACCCCTAGTGTTTGGAAGGCCGAACTAGGGGCTCTATTGGCGCCTGATCGGAAGACCGATCCATTGCAGTCTACATTTATGATGGCATTATGCGGAATTAATCTTTAATGATTTTACAACCTCTCGAAGAGCTGACCAGCTCTTGCTGCATCATGACAGTCGGTTTTCGGCTTTCTCTACTGAGGTGCTCGTCCAGCAGAACCGGGACACAATCGCAGTAGTTCTCCCAGCGCTACCTTAGCCGACGGAACGGAACGTAAGGTACCAAAACATGGGAGCCAGGCAAACGCAACCAATGACCCAAGACATGATTCGGAGCTGATGCATATAGTGCTATAAGTTGGGGGTGCCGAGCGACCAAAAAGGTGGTCGGACTTTGTTGCCATACTGTGAAGCCCCTGGCATAACCGGGCGTAACACAAAGCGTTGATGCCATTTAGTGGCAAAGAGGCGTCGATGATAAACGATGGCCGGTACATGTTATTGAAGTCTACGCATTGTAGCAGGATAATATGGCTATGCATATGAGTGCGATTTATGATTATGAAAAGAGATGGTTTTTGGCGGAACCTGTGATGGCCGGACTGTAGGGGGCTGTGAGTGGATCAAAAGTAGATCTGGACTACCTTCTACCTGCATGCTCCTGTCTTTGTATGTCCAGGCCAATTCCACGCCACCAATCCTGTTCTGCATGAAAGTTAGTTTGCGAAGGTAAATGCTCGGAGGCAGCCGAACGTCCTCTTGTGGTTGGTCTAGAGGTTCCTGATCGGACCCTGGTGACCCCAGCCGCTATACCGTGAAGCAGCGCGGACTCCTCAGTTGGTGTCCGGATAGTTGGTTGTCATATCAAAATTTTGATAGGCATGCACGACTTGCTACACCGGCAGCTGTATGATTTCCACTCTAGGGGCGGGGTTCGGCCTTGTACGTAGGCGTGAGTATATCGCCAGTGTTGGCCTAACAGCTTACCACGTGGAATCTAGTCAACGTGGTTCATCCCGTTAGCAGACAGTGGGTTACCGTATGAGGGGAATGCGCCGATGACGTGGCATTTTTTGGTTATCTGAAAACAACCGTTAGAGCGGTGGGCCAATGAACTTGGCCCTTGCCCCTGACATCTTGTAGAAGGTGTTATTCGTGGTTTTATACCTGCGAGGGATTTTCCCGGACTACTAGATCTAGGGGTATGGCGATTGAATTGCTGTGGTTTGTATGATAGGGGGCGATCGGCCGTACTGTTGTGCTCCAGGGGATCTCTTGACTAGACGCCTTCCTTCATTGTTTCTGGCACACGACCGGTCGCTTTGTTTTGAGGATCCGGCATTCTCTATTGGTATGCTTTGCCGTCCTTCTAGGAGTACCGTGAATTTCACATGGTTGATCAAGTATGTGGCTCGGGCCGGATAGGCTTGAGCTGCTCTTTGTCCCTTGACCGGACTGGGAGTTGCTGGGCTTGGCACCAGCTTCCTTGGCTTGATGTTTATGACCACTGCGCCGAGGCTTTAGGATGCCTCTTCATGTATCCTTTTTACTGTGTTGGACCATAGTGGTGTGTGGACGTCGGGTTGTGTGCCTTTGGTTCTCCTGCTTAGGTTGAGGTAGCCGGTTCTGCCGCATATGCCCTCTGTTAGGGCGGTCGAGTCCGTACTTTGCGGTGGCTAGGATTTTGGTCCACCTATCCACTAGCAAATCTTGGTCAGCTTTAAGTTGCTCTTGCTTCCTTTGCAGGCTCCTTGCTGTGGCCATGAGCCGTCGCTTGAAGCGGACTTTCTCCACTGGATCTTCAGGCATGCCAAATTCGTCATTGCCGAGAACTACCTCGTCTCCGGAGGGGGGTGTATAGTTGTCCCTCTCCAAGTATCCCACCGTGGCCGGTCCGGATTGCTTGAAGGTGGGCTTATCAGGGCTGTATTCCTCTTCGGCACCATCCGGATTGCTTTTATCTCCGGGGCTGGTACTGATGTGGCGGGGCTTGGAGCGGCGCCGAAGACGCCCATGCTTTGCTTTTCCCCCTGAGGGGTTATCCTCCATTGCCTCGTCGCCATTAGTTTCCTTTGGAGTGTCCACCATGTATAGATCGTATGAGGGGGTGGTCGTCCACCGCCCTATGAGCGGTGGCTCCTGTACTTCTCCTGCATCGTCGTCCATACCGTCGATGTCTTCAGAGTTGAAGTCAAGCACGTCGGTTAAATCATCGACTGTGGCAATGAAGTGGGTGGTGGGTGGGCAGCGGATTCCTTCGTCACCCGCTTCCCACTCAAGCCGGACATAGTTCGGCCCAGAGCCTCCTGACAGAGAGAGAGACTTTAATGAGTTCAGCATGTTGCCAAAGGGCGAGTGCTGAAAGATGTTCGCAGCGGTAAACTCCATTACTGGAGCCCAACCTGGCTCAACTTGCTCGGGGGTGTGCGGACCGGAACCGACAGCTAGATACGAGTCCGGGGGCCCGGGGTTATAGGCCTCCTCAGAGGTGAGACCTGTGTTCGCCTCTACCGCCTATGAGTATGCGGCCTGCGCGGCGGGGTCCACCCCTCCGTCCTTGGGCAACGCAACCTGCTCCGGATTTAGATCCGGGGCCACTGCAGGGGTGATGTCCCGAGCATTGTCCGACAGCAGGTCTAGGCCGTGCTCGTCGTGACTGTCTGGCTCTCCTGGCACAGGGCCGAATCCGTCGAAGATCAAGTCTCCGCGAATATCCGCCATGTAGTTCAAGTTTCCGAACCTGATTTGGTGGCCAGGGGCGTAGCTGTCGATCTGCTCCAAATGATGAAGCGAATTAGCCCGCAGTGCGAAGCCGCCGGACACAAAGATCTGTCCGGGGAGAAAAGCCTCCCCCTAGACCGTGTTGTTGGCAATCAAAGATGCCATCAAGCCTCGAAGCGACAACACAGAGGAACTCTCAATGAAAGCACCAATGTCGGTGTCAAAACCGGCGGATCTCGGGTAGGGGGTCCCGATATGTGCGTCTTAGGCTGATGGTAACAGGAAGCAAGGGACACAATGTTTACCAAGGTTCGGGCCCTCTCGATGGAGGTAAAACCCTACTTCCTGCTTGATTAATATTGAAGATATGAGTAGTACAAGAGTAGATCTACCACGAGATCGTAGAGTCTAAACCCTAAGAGCTAGCCTATGATGGTATGATTGTAATTGTGATCGGCCTTCTAATGACCATCCTCTCCGGTTTATATAGACACCGGAGAGGGCTAGGGTTTACATGGAGTCGGTCACAAGGAAGGAAATACAATATCCGGATCGCCAAGCTTGTCTCCCACGCAAAAGAGAGTCCCATCCGGACACGGGCCGGAGTCTTGTGTCTTGCATCTTCACGCTTCAATAGTCCGGACGATGTATATAGTCCGGCTCTCTGGATACCCCCTAATCCAGGACTCCCTCAGGGGCGCCGCCCCCCTCCTTGTCCAATTCGGACTTGGGGGGCGCAGCTGCCCCTTGGCCGCCTCTCCTCTTCAACCACTTGGGCCCATGAGGACCATTAACCTCCGGGGGGGGTTCCGATAACCCCCCGGTACTGCGGTATATATCCGATAATCCCTGAAACCATTCCGGTGTCCGAATATAGTCGTCCAATATATAAATCTTCATGTCTCAACCATTTCGAGACTCCTCGTCATGTCCGTAATCACATTCGGCACTCCGAACAAACTTCGGTACATCAAAACTCATAAACTCATAATATAACTGTCATCGAAACCTCAAGCGTGCGGACCCTACAGGTTCGAGAACTATGTAGACATGACCGAGACATGTTTCCGTTCAATAACCAATAGCGGAACCTGGATGCTCATATTGGCTCCTACATATTCTACGAAGATCTTTATCGGTCAAACCGCATAACAAATATGTTGTTCCCTTTGTCATCGGTATGTTACTTGCCCGAGATTTGATTGTCAGTATCTCAATACCTAGTTCAATCTCGTTATCGACAAGTCTCTTTACTCGTTACGTAATGAATCACTCCGTAACTAACTCATTAGCTACATTGCTTGCAAGGCTAATAGTGATGTGCATTACCGAGAGGGCCTAGAGATACCTCTCCGACAATCGAAGTGACAAATCCTAATCTCGAAATACGCCAACCCGACATGTACCTTTGGAGACACCTGTAGAGCTCCTTTATAATCACCCAGTTACATTGTGACTAGCACACAAAGTGTTCCTTCGGTAAACAGGAGTTGCATAATCTCATAGTTGTAGGAACATGTATAAGTCATGAAGAAAGCAATAGCAACATACTAAACGACCAAGTGCTAAGCTAACTTAATGGGTCATATCAATCATATCATTCTCCTAATGATGTGATCCCGTTAATAAAATGACAACTCATGTCTATGGTTAGGAAACATAACCATCTTTGATTAATGAGCTAGTCAAGTAGAGGCATACTAGTGACTTTAAGTTTGTCTATGTATTCACACATGTATCATGTTTCCGGTTAATACAATTATAGCATGAATAATAAACATTTATCATGATATGAGGAAATAAATAATAACTTTATTATTGCCTCTAGGGCATATTTCCTTCACGAGGACCCCCTAATCCAGGACTCCCTCAGTAGCCCCTGAACCAGGCCTCAATGACGTGAGTCCGGCGCATAGATTGTCTTCGGCACTGCAAGGCGGGTTCTTCTCCAAAATCCCTGAGTACCTGTTGTAACAAGCAGTGTTAGGCTTCCCATTAATGATGCACTCCTCAACTTCTGTTTCCTAATAATGGCAGTCTCCACGTGTTGAGCGAATGTGAGAAGTCGGGGAATTTTTACATTTGCCACCCTGACCATGTAAGTAAATCATCCATTTAAAGAGACGGGGATCCTCATATCCAAATCACACAATCTTCCCCCAGCAAGTATCCATCAGAGCACGCTTAGAAAAAGCCATTCCATCATGGCCGGCTACCGCAGCTCCTCCTCTCGCTCCTGTAGCACTAAGCTAGGTGATTGGGAGAAGTGTTCTGTCCCCCACGTCCGATTGGTAGAATTGTAGACCCAGGGGTTTCTCCCGCATGCATATATGGTCCCCGTCTGAGCCGTACTAGCCACTTACAATGGCGGGGAGCAAGCGGAGAGTTTTCCCAACCCATCCAGGGGGGAGCGGGTATGCTTTGTCCCTTACTTGCTGAGGGGACTTGGATTTCCAATCCATCCGTTCCTCCGTGGGCTCCTGGAGTTCTACGGCCTCCAGCTACATAACTTCACTCCTACCTCTATACTACACATCGCAGGCTATGTCACCTTCTGCGAGCTACTTCTGGGCTGCGAAGCTCATTTCGAGCTATGGAAGAGGCTATTCTGCCTCATCCCCCGCACTCAGGAGGGGTCAATATATCAAGTGGGCGGAGTAGAAATACAGCGCATCGCCGGGACCGGATACCTGTCCAGTACCGCGAAGAAGACGTCCGAAGACTGGCCTTCAGAGTGGTTTTATATGGAGGACGTCCCCCTTTCGGACCCTATTCAGATGGGCCTCCCTGAGTTTGTTAATGCCCCGCTGAAGAAACGCCACAGCTGGCGCCCCCGGAGCACCCAGGAGGAAGATAACAGAGATGTCCTTTACCTGATGAGTAGGATAAAAACGCTAGCCAAATCAGGACTGACAATAATCAAGGTTATGTCAATATGTATAATGCGGGGGGTGCAGCCACTTCAATATCGGGGGAAACCCATGCGGCACTTCAATGGAGAAGACGATGCCACCCGCTGCGGTCGTAAAGGTCCGGACTCCGCCACCGCTCCGGCGAAAATACTGTCCGATTTGTACAATAGAGAAGAAGAGGAGTTCCTCCGTATTAAGCCACGGGATGGATTTTCCATGTACAACCCCCAAAGCGGGTGAGCTGCTATCTTTTACTCAACTCGATTCATTCCCGCATTCTTCATCGCAAATATTTACCTTGCCAATTCATAGCAGGAACTGTGCAAAGCTATGAGGGAGGTCCACAGCCCGTCTCCACAACCAGAGGACCCTGACCGGGCCCTCAACCCCAGACTCAAAGAAGATCCGGACGTATTTGTGGAGCTCGTCGACAGGACGTTCTATCAGCTAAGCCGTGACGGTGCCTTGGTGGACATCATAGCTGATTATCCCGGCCTACTCCCTGCATCACAGGTAAGT
>NC_057807.1:79977797-80034327 GCF_018294505.1 Triticum aestivum | reverse complement strand
GGGAAGGCCATCGGGGCGTCGTGCCGAACCCTTGGTGACTCGCCAACAAGGGGCACCGAAGCCGGGTAGGCTTAAAAGGAAGGCAGTCAGGATCGAGATGCCGTCACAGAGGTATGAGAAAAAACATGCTCCATGATTATTGTCTCTAAAATATAACAATGTATGTGGTCCCTGGCAGGAAAAATGCTCGCCGGACAGTGTTTGGAGAGCCTGCCGGCCACGCCTCCACCAGCCAGATTCTAGAGCCGGACCCAGGGGCAGAGGCTAACATGGGGACAACGCCGGACGGTCCTCCTACAGATGATGCGGATAGAATGTCCGCTACGAATTTCGAAGTGGAGAGCGCCATGAATCACATGCGTCGACGGGCCATACTCCGTGACCCTAATTTATCCGAAGAGGCGTTCAACGCCTTCAACTCAGGCGATGCGTACATCCGAGCTGCTCAAGATGGTCTTGCTAGGGCCATGGACCAGTATGTGAAGGATATACTGGTAAGAAAATCTGATAATTATGTATACCAGTAGCCCCTGAGACTTGAGGATCATTGTATGCATAGGTTCCTATGGCGAAGAATACCCAGTTGTCTAAAGAGTTGGAGGAGTGCAAAGCCCAGCTACAAGCCGCAGTTGCCGGAATGGAGGAGTCCGAGAAGGCATCATCTGGTAATGCTTGTCTTGATTGAAAAGAATATAATGACATGTACCAGTTAGTATTCAGCATTTATTCAAATCTAACAATAGATTCTGCAGACAATCCCGGAGGTAATCCGGAGATCGTATCGGGGGATGAGCAACATGCTCAACGACAGCTATAGGCTGGCGGTGCGTGCTGACATGGGTTATTCGAGAGAAAAATGATCTCCAGGATGCCCATATCCGGCTGGGCATTGAACTAAAAGATGTTCGGGCCCAGCTTGCTGACTCCGTGAAGGAGAATAAGAGGCTTCAACGCAGCATTTTTAGTAAGTGCTCGAACAAACCTTTATATAGTTCGACGAAGAAGCGGGCTAACAGAGTTATGTCTGTAGGTATGCTGACAGGTCGCGCTGAAGAGGAGATGCCCGGATCCGCAGGCGATCTGCTGCAAGAGCTCTCACAACTGCACGAACAAGTTCGGCAGGTGATGCAGGGTATTGCCGAGGCCTTGTGGCCCTCCGCCTCCCTGCCCGGAGGCATGGGGGAGCTTGTAGATATGCTCAAGGGAGCGCGGCGGTGCTTTCGATTATGGAAGATATCAGCCTTCCGACAAGGTAAAAGGGAAGCCTGGGCCATGGTGAAGACGCGATACACCAAGGTTGACCCGAATCATATGGCCGAGGTCGGACCTGTAGGGTCATATGGGAAAGAAATCCCCGTTAGTCTGGTATATGACCAGGTGGGATTAGTCGCAAAGTATTCCCAACAGGATTGTAGGCTAGACAGCCTGTTGGATGGTATAGAAGAAGAATTTAGTCAGTCCAAGTGACTGTGTACTTCAAATGACATATTTTGTCCCTAGCCGGATTGTAAATCATTTGTCATGGCGGACCTTTTCGCTTCAACCTTCGGACCCGACAGTCCAGAGTGTATCTGAATACCTGCTCAGTTATGTAAAAACCGGGGTACGCGTGGAAACCAGGCGTAGGGGTCATAAGTGCTTGAACACACAAGTACCCAACTAGCTATGTTATATTACATGGATTGTAAGAAACATCTTCCAGGGAGGATAGTTCCGTTAAGTGTTCCTTTCCATGGGCACGCATGCATTGATGTGCATGTCTGAACTGCAAAAAGAGACACAGGATATAAACATCTGGAGGCATGTGTTGTAATAGGTCAGAAACATCTTTTGTTCACCGATCGAATATTCCCTTAATAACGCTAGCTTTCGGCTTCACCCAGTTTGAGGTACACATCCGGCTGACCCGGTAGTAACAATCGCAGAGGTGCTCCCCTTATGCCCTAGCTGAACTAACGGGAACATAGGGCATAAACACAAGAGCCAGGCAACCCAGCTTGGCCAAAATTAAGTCACATCGATGCATATAATGGCGAAAAAAGGTACATATGGAAAAGTGACGCATATGTGGTGGGCATAAAGCCCCGAAGATAATTATATTAAGCTTCTGCATAAGAAGCCCCCAGGTATATTGAGCGCGCATAGCACGGCAGGGGTGTGTGGTCGAAGCACACTTGAGGTTTTTAAGGATATAAAAAGAAAGAAAAGGAGAGAAAGAGGATATAACTTAAAAAAGAAAGGCGGAGGTAAGGAAATGAACACAGATTTCGGCACTAGGCGTAGAATCTTTAGAGTCTGGCCGCATTCCATGGGTTTGGCTCGAGTCGATTATTTGATGCATCACACAGATGGTACGCTCCTCTGGTGAGAACTTTATCAATGATGAAGGGACCCTCCCACTTGGGCTTGAGCTTGTCCTTTTTCTTCTCCGGTAGGCGTAGAACGAGTTCACCAATGTTGTAAGTTTTGGCCCATACTTCTCTGCTTTGATACTTTCGAGCATGTTGTTGATAGAATGCGGAACGGGCCTTTGCGACATCACGCTCCTCCTCCAGGGCATCTAACTGTCCTGCCGATCCAGCTTGGTTTGTCTCTCTTCTTACATGCGCACTCGAGGTGAGTCATGAATGATATCGCAGGGTAGCACCGCCTTTGCGCCGTACACCATAAAAAATGGTGTGTATCCGGTGGTGCGATTTGCCGTGGTTTGCAGCCCCCATAGTACGAAGTTGAGCTCCTCGACCCAGTGCGTATCTGATTCCTTCAAGGATCGCACTAGTCTGGGTTTGATGCCGCTCATAATAAGACAATTTGCTCGTTCGACTTGACCATTTGTTTGGGGATGTTAGACGGAGGCATGATCGAGCTTAATGCCCATGTTGTTGCACCAAGTTTTCACCTTGTCGGTTGTGAAGTTGGAGCCGTTATCAGTGATGATGCTGTGGGGGACACCGTAACGGTGTACGACCCCGGATATGAAGTCTATCACTGGTCCGGATTCGGCTGTTTTAACTTGTTTGGCCTCTATCCATTTGGTGAATTAATCTATCATGACCAACAAGTATTTTTTCTTATGGCTTCCTCCTTTAAGGGGTCCAACCATATTGAGCCCCCAGATCGCAAAGGGCCAAGTTATGGGGATTGTTTGGAGAGCGGTAGGTGGCATATCGCTTTGATTTGCAAAAAGCTGGCAACCGACGCAATGTTGGACGAGGTCATGTGTGTCTGCTCGGGCTGTCGTCCAGTAGAAACCTGTAGGGAAAGCCTTGCTTACAAGGGCCCGAGCTGCGGCGTGGTGGCCGCCGAGTCCAGCATGAATTTCGGCCAATAGCTGCCATCCTTCCTCTTCGGAGATGCACCTTTGGAGCACTCCGGTCGCGCTTTTATTATAAAGCTCTCCCTCGTGAACCTTGTAGGCTTTAGAGCGCCGCACAATGCAACGCGCCTCACTTTGGTCCTCAGGGAGTTATTGCCTATTTAGGTAGGCTAAGAAGGGTTCTGTCCATGGGGCGATGATAGCCATAATCACGTGGGCCGAGGGTGTTATTTCGGTGGCAGAGCCTCCGATTACGTCAGATTGTTAGGGATCTAGGGTTGTGTTCGGATCCGGACTGGTATTGCCGTCTCCCCTTCCCACACCATGGATGGCTTGAACAGCCTTTCCAAGAAGATATTAGGTGGGACGGGGTCGCGCTTAGCGCTGATGCGGGCGAGGATATCCACCGCTTGATTGTTTTCTCGGACCACATGGTGGAATTCGAGCCCCTCGAACCGAGCTGACATTTTGAGGACGGTGTGACGATAAGCCGCCATTTTTGGGTCCTTAGCGTCAAAGTCTCCATTTATTTGAGATATTGCAAGGTTCGAATCCCCACGCACTTCTAGGCGTTGAGTGCCCATGGAGACTGCCATCCGAAGACCATGCAACAGAGCCTCATATTCGGCTGCATTGTTGGAGTCTGTGTATAATATTTGGAGTATGTATTGGACTATATCTCCGTTGGGGGATGTCAGGACAACGCCTGCCCCCAGACCAGCCAGCATCTTAGACCATCAAAGTGCATGATCCAATTGGAGTACACGCCATACTCTTTAGGGAATTCGGCTTCTGCCCATTCGGCGATGAAGTCAGCCAGTACTGGCGACTTAATGGCTAGCCATGGTTTGTATATTATGTCGAACGGGAGGACCTCGATAGCCCATTTAGCAATCCGGCCCATGGCGTCTTGGTTATTTATTATATCGTTGAGTGGTACTTCAGAGGCCACCGTGATTGAACACTCTTGAAAGTAGTGTCGTAGTTTCCGAGATGCCATGAAGACCGTGTATGCTATTTTTTGATAATGTGGGTACCGTGACTTGCATGGAGTCAGGACAGTGGATACGTAGTATACCGGCTTTTGAAGCGGGAACTTATGTCCGTCCGTCACTCGTTCGATGACGAGCACTGCGCTTACAACCTGGTGTGTTGCAGCTATATATAATAGCATGGGTTCGCCAATATTTGGCGCGGCCAAGATTGGATTGCTGGCCAAGAGGGCCTTATTTCTACCAGTCCATCTGTGGCCGCATCCGTCCACTCGAAGTGTTTGGTGCATCGAAGAAGGAGATAAAGAGGTAGAGCCTTTTCTCCCAATTGGGAGATAAAGTGGCTTAGGGCAGCCACGCATCCAGTTAATTTTTGGATTTGCTTGAGGTCTGTTGGGGTAGCCAACTGTGACAGAGCTCAGATTTTAGCCGGATTTGCTTCAATTCCTCTATTGGAAACGATGAAGCCTAGCATCTTTCCGGCAGGTATGCCGGAAACGTATTTTTCCGGATTGAGCTTGATGTCATATGTTCGAAGATTGTCGAACGTAAGCATCAAGTCGTCTATTAAAGATTCGACGTGTCTGGTTTTGATGACCACGTCGTCTATGTATGCCTCCACTATTTTGCCGATTTGTTTTTCCAGGCATGTCTGAATCATGCGTTGATAGGTTGCACCGGCATTTTTTAGCCCGAAAGGCATGGTGTTAAAACAAAAGGGGCCGTATGGTGTGATGAATGCCGTTGCGGCTTGATCAGACTCCGCCATCTTGATTTGATGGTATCCGGAGTATGCGTCGAGGAAGCACAATGAGTCATGTCCTGCGGTAGCATCGATGATTTAATCAATGCGGGGGAGGGGGAAGGGATCCTTGGGGCAAGCCTTATTGAGGTCCTTCAAATCGACACATAGGCGCCAGGATTTGTCCTTCTTTGGTACCATTACCAGGTTTGCTAGCCAGTTCGGATGTTTTATTTCTCTGATGAATCCGGCCTCGAGTAACTTGGCTAGCTCTTCTCCTATGGCTTGCCGCTTAGGTTCTGAAAAGCCCCGAAGAGTCTGCTTCACCGGCTTGTATCCCTTCAGTATGTTTAGGCTATGCTCGGCCAGCCTGCGTGGGATACCTGGCATGTCTGAAGGATGCCAGGCGAGGATATCCCAATCCTCACGCAAGAACTCTCGCAGTGTGGCGTCTATTGTGGGGTTCAGCTGTCACATCCCTAGCTTCTGGCAATGCACTAGGCTAACTTCATATGTGCATCATGTTTAAACTTTGAAAGAAACTTGAAATGGGGATTGCCTAAACCCTAGCATTAAAGGAATTCACTAGGTTGAACCAAAATATTTCCAGAAATCCAAATGGCTTCCAAAAATGTGCATAGCTGTCAGGACCCCGATCCTGAGTCACACCGATCTAGCATGTAACACATCATATCACTTTGCGGCCTCACGCACGGTATTCCCACGGGTGCCACCTTACCTGGCCTGGGACCGTTTGCGCCTTTTGGCTCATGTATATGATAGTGCCGCTAGCATCCATATGACAAAGAATCCGGGCTGACATGGCTAGTCGTGAACCCAAAGTGGCACTAACTTATAGGGACAGGCATACATGACCCAACAACGAACGTGTCGGTCATCAGCGAGTGAATCCGGGCTGTAGCAACTGGGCTAGCAGGACTCCGGTAAACCGGGCTGTAGCAGGCTAACAGGACTCCGGTATTCATCGCATGACATTTCCCCGAAGGGACAGACACAGGAACGAAGAAGGACACATGCCGGCCAGCCTAAGTGTTCCGGAGCAGTAGCAAGCTACCATGGCTCAGTGGAAACACTAGGAGACATTTCCCGGTAAGAGAGGCTACTAAGGATAAACAACTAGATAGTCAGATCCCACACATACCAAGCATTTCAATAACATACACAGAATATGCTCGATATGTGCAAATACAACATGGCATCACAACATGACTCTACGACTCAAGTATTTATTCAATAGGCTCCGAGGAGCGAGATATTACAAACATGGGTCTCATGACCCAACACTCAGAGCATACAAGTCAAAGCACAAGTGGAAGCTTAACATGTCTGAGTACAGACGTCTAAAAATGAAAAAGGCTGAGAATCCTGACTATCTACCAGATCCTGCCGAGGGCACAAGATCGTAGCTAAGGTAACAAGCTAAACGTCGAAGTCCACGTGGTACTACTAGCGAGACTGAAGTCTCTCTGCAAAAACATAAATTAAGCAACGTGAGTACAAATGTACCCAGCAAGACTTACATCAGATCTAACTACATATGCATCATTATCAACAAAGGGGATGGTGGGGTTTAACTGCAGCAAGCCAGCTTTGACTCGGTGGCTATCCTGTACTACGACTGCAAGTAACTCTTTTGAGGTGGCGCACACGAGTCCACATATTCACCATATCAATACACCACTATGGATCCGCTCCCGTCTCCCTACAAGAACGCCATCCATATCACTCACGCTTATCTTGCGCATTTTAGAGTATCCACTTTCACTTGTTTATGAACTGTACAGGGAACCCAGAAGTCCTTTACCGCGGACACGGCTATTCAAATAGATCATATTAACCCTGCAGGGGTGTACTTATTCACACACGCTCTCACCACTTACCGCCGTTTACACTACATGTACTCGGCAACCTTCAAGCGGAAGCCCAGCGAGGGTGTCGGCCACGACCTGACTAACCACACAAGTCTCTCGTCTAGGTTTAGCGCCTATTCGGGTTCCATCCGCAAGGAGATCCGGCCGGGGTGTCCCTCACGGCCCCAAACGATGTGTGCAGGGTTCCCAAGCCCACCATCCGGGTGCCACTTGGTACACCGGGCCACTGTGCCTAGTCTGTCCCAAGCCCACCTGTACCGGGTGCCACTTGGTAGACTACTAACACTACCTACAAACACCAGAAACTAGTTGCAACTCCTGGACAGAGATCATGTTGATTAATAAGTCGAGAGAGTCAATTAAGGATCCCAATGTGTGGTAGTAGCTGTTCATGGATCACAAACACAGAACTCAATTCCTGAGGACGGCTGCAATGAGACAACCCACCATGTACTCCTACATGGCCTCTCACCGCTACCTTTACCAAATCATGTTCACACACTTAGCTCTCAACAGTAGGACATGTTCACACACCTCCAATTCATCCCCGATGAATCAGACCTGACTCAACTCTAAGCAGTAGCAGGCATGACAAACAAGCATGAATGAGTAGGCACATCAGGGCTCAGACAACTCCTACTCATGCTAGTGGGTTTCATCTATTTACTATGGCAATGACAGGTCATGCAAAGGAAAGGGGTTCAGCTACCGCAGCAAGTAACAAATATGTCGTTGTTGTCCTAACGCAGTAAAAGAGAGCAGGAGCGAGAGAGTGGGATTGTATCGGAATGAACAAGGGGGTTTTGCTTGCCTGGCACTTCTGAAGATAATATAGCTCTTCATCGGTGTCATCGAACTCATTGTCGGTATGTCGTCTACTGACAGGGGACAAACACCGGCAACAGAGAAGGAACACAATCAATGCAATGCAACAATATGATGCATGAGTGTGACATGGCAATATGCTGTGCTTTGAGCTAATGCAACTAGCAACCAGATTAAATGAAGTTGGTTTGAATCCAAGATTCAAATTCAACTCCATATGTGGATATTTAAATTCCATTAATATGATTTTTGCTAAACAACAGCTATAAGTTGTTCTAACATGCATGAAAATGGTACAGATGGATAGATTGGATTTTTCTGATCATTTTTCATATATAATTTATTTCATTTGGAGTTACGGTTGAATTTCTATGATTTTTAGAAGTTTATACTATTTTCTGGAATTTCCTGGATTTATTTTAAATCCAGAAAATTGTTAATTGCGTCAGGGTGACGTCAGCAGAGTCAACAGGGCTGCCAGGGTCAAACCTGACACATGGGACACATCAGTCAGTGACTCAGGGGTTAATTAAGGTTAAAACTAATCTTAACCAAAACTAATAATGGCCTGGGGCCCATATGTCAGTGAGAGAGGGGTTTAATTAGCGGGGTCATTAGTGGCTAATGACGGCGCCACGTCACCAGCCACCGAAGTTAGACGCCGGCGACCTCAAGCCGCGGCGGAAGGTCGCCGGAGCGGCGCTACAGGCGGCAATGGGTCAAGCCAAGGGCACCAGGGGGTTTCCCTCGCTCGCCCGCATCCAAGGGAGGCACCGGCTGGTCGCGGGGCGATCTGTAGCGGCAGCGGCGGCAAGTTGGACGGCGGTCGGAGTTCGGCCAGGTCCGGCTCGGCGCTAGGGTGCACGGTAGGTCTAACTGGTGGGTGCGCCCGACTCCTGGGAGCGTGCTGAGCACGGGGCAACGCTCGGACGCGAGTGGCAGCAGCTGTGGTCACGGCGGCGCCATGGACGGCGGCAGCAAGCTCTCGGGCGCGGCAGCACTAGTGCTAGAGGGCGAGTTAGACTGCAGGGAGAGAGGGAAAAGGCGTAGGAGCTCACAAGGGGTCGAGAGAGAAGCTCGGTGGGCTCGGGGAAACTTCTGCGACGGCGAATTGACGATGGCGATCTCCGGGCACCGAAGATGAAGACGATGACGCTCGGGTCGACTGGGGCCTCCTCTGGTCGCGTGCGTCGGGTGTGTAGCTCCACGGGGTCAGGGCGGAGCTCAGGGATGCATAGAGGGAGCGAGGGGGTGGCTGTGGCCGCGGTAAACAGCGTCGGCGACGACGAGCTCCGCTCGATGGGGAAGAGAGAGGGATCCAGGGGGAAAGTGAGGGTGAGGGAGAGAGCGAGGAGGGTCCAGGAGGTGTCGTGGCGTCCGCAGCGGCGTCGCGGAAGGGGGCAAGCAGGCAGCTGCGTGCCGGCACGCGCGGGTGCCGTGCTCGGCTTGCCTCTGCCAGTAGGCAGAGGTTGAAGACAGGTATGCCCCTGGTGGGCTGGGCCGCACAGTAGTGGGCATCTGGGCTGTAGGTAAGCGCCAGGTAGTCCTTCTCTCTCTCTCTTTTATTTGTTTTAGTTTTCTATTTCTTCTGTAGCTTTAGGGCTTTATTTAAAATACCAGAACAAACCCAAAAATCAAGGAACTGCTCATGGATACTGTTTAGAATATTACCAACAGCAAACATTTTAGTTCATGATTATTTGGACATTTAAAATATTTTATAGCATTTAAATGCCCAAATGCAAATAGAGTATGATTTAATCCAGAGCCCAAATATGTCATGGAAAAATGTGCATCACCTCTGGTTACTGTTTCCAGCATTTTCCAAGAATGATGAACATTTTTGGAAGCCATTTGGATTTCTGGAAATATTTTGGTTGAACCTAGTGAATTCCTTTAATGCTAGGGTTTAGGCAATCCCCATTTCAAGTTTCTTTCAAAGTTTAAACATGATGCACATATGAAGTTAGCCTAGTGCATTGCCAGAAGCTAGGGATGTGACATCAGTTGTGCCCCGATGGATGCTGTTTTTGTAGGGTCCGTTGGGTGGACCTGGAATTTGACTATTTCGTCCGCTGGTTTGAAAGAGGTGGACTTGGGTCGTTTGTCGAGTATCACGTCGTCCCTATCCACTGTGGAGCGCAGCATAGTTAGTTCTTCGGCCGCGAGGGCTTCGGATAATGCCTCAAGGGCCAGTGCGGCGGTTTTATTTTCGGTGCGGAGTGCTACGTCCAGATCACTAGCTAGAGTGATGATTCCATTGGGCCCGGGCATCTTGAGCTTCATGTACCCATAATGGGGTATAGCTTGGAAGCTCGTGAATGCATCCCGCCCTAAAAGAGAGTGGTATCTGCTACTGAACGGGGCCACTTGGAATGTGATTTCTTCGGAGCTATAATTCTTCGGCGTGCCGAATACCACATCTAGTGTGATTTTTCCCGCACATCGTGCCTCTCGGCTAGGATGATTCCTCTAAAGGTCGTGTTGCTTTGCTCGTTGAGGATTCCCTTGTCCGTGCAATTTTTGCAAAAGAATGAAATTGCGTCTTCCTCACGATAGTCCTTGACCTTGCTCATTACAAGGAGGAATCTGGCCCAGAAGTGATGCAGGGGCGAATCTAGCTAGTAGCATGTGGGGGCGAATGCCCCCACTCGTTTTCTCATCCCACTTATACTTGGGTCATACTACCAAGCGTTGCCCCCGCTCAGGCTAATAGATTTGCCCCCACTCAATTATTTTTTCTGTTAAAATTCAAAGCCCATGTACGAGAAATGAATGGCTTACAAAACCAGCCCATTAGATACAACCCAATACGAGGAGGCTGCCTACTCGAATCAATGGAAACACATTAACACAACACGCACGTCACGCACGGGAGTTGCTGAGTTGGAGTTGCTCAGATGCGTTTGCCGCCTGGCTCCCTGGCTGTTCTGCTGTCTGCGTGATGTGCCAAGCCGCCGAAGCCTGCTGTCCTGCGCTGCACTTACATGGCGTGCCTCCGGCGATCTCCTTGATTCTCGGGGCTTGCAGGCCGACTGGCTGTCCTTCAGTTTAGCACTAGGAAGATGTTGCGCCATTGATCGATCAAGGTAAGTCTTAAACCCTAGGATGAGTGGGTTCAGTTTCGTTCTTTTAATTCCCAAATTATTGTTATATTCCGATTTTCATGTTAGAAAGGTAATCTAATCAAACATCCATGTATAGAAACTGTAATATACGGATTGGTAATTAGGCTGATTGAGTTAGCTTCACTTAATAATTTTTTGTAAATATGTACGTGGGAAAGAATAAAATCTATAGGAATACTAAACCTTACTGTATGCCAATTTATTTAACGCTCATCTATTTGACATTGACAGGGATGCTAATGAATAGATTCTTTGGAAAAAATCTATAGGAATACTAAACCTTACTGTATGCCAATTTATTTAACGCTCATCTATTTGACATTGACATGGATGCTAATGAATAGATTCTCTGGAAAATCAACAACCCGCAATATGCCTAAAGAGGTGACCGTTAAACACTTCCGTGGAAAAAATCACCATGGGATGAAACATAAGGAGGTAATATACTCAAGCTTATTGATTTATCTGTAAATGTTTACATTCTCTCTAGATTTAAACATGTTTCTATTTCCTTGCAGCTTGAAGCGTACAAATTAATTCAAAAAGATCAGAAATGACAATTGATGTTTCTCAAGTTATTGCGCCTTAAATGGTTAGTTTATTTTACTTTGGCAATGAACTTGACATAAGTATGTGTGTGCTGACATTATGTTATATAAGAAAATACTTCCTCTGTCCCATAATATAAGAACGTTTTTTACACTAGTGTAGTGTCAAAAAACGTTCTTATATTATGGGACGGAGGGAGTATATGATTTTACTTCTTACACACTGCATTTTTTTGAGGGGTCTTCCACACTATGTATGCTTGTGTGCTTAGTTTTTTAAATGATCTAGCCATTAGTTAGTACTCATCTCTCTATAAAAACCATACACATCTTGGCCCCCTCTCGTTTTTCATCCTGGCTCCGCCCCTGAAGTGATGTACTGTCTCTTGGGGCTCTTGTCTAATATGGGAAATATCTCTTGTATCTGGGTGGGTGGGTAGATTTAAGTCCAAACCCTGACCCGATCTTGGACCCAGGGGCAGAGGAGCTTCCGAGCTTGGCAGTTCGGGCTCCGGGATATTGCCCAATTTTTCTGGCCCGCTGTCCAATTCTAGGTTCGGAGCTTGGGCCATGTCCTCCCGTAGACGGGAATCCGGCTCGGAGATCTCGGGAATCCGGACATAGTTTGTCCTCAAAATCGAGGAAGAATCGCTACATTGTTCCTCCACCACCGCTATCTGATGGGTGACCGGCAGAGAGTTGATCTCCCTTTGGTCGGGTTTAAGCCCGATCCGATCATAGTATGTAGCGACTCCTAGGGCGGCGATGCGATCCAAGAGCTCGTTCAGAGAGGAGAGCTCCATTGGATCCATCTGCTAGGTTAATTCCGAGCTGACGTGGAGGCTATTTTTGATGACCTGAGAAGTCATCGTCCGTGCGGCGGCCGAACAGGCGGTCATGATGAAGCCGCCTACTCGGAGAGTTTGGCCTACAGCCAGGGCTCCCCCAGAGGTGATGTTGTCCTTGACAACAAGGCGAGCCATCAAGCCTTACCGTGACGGCACAGTGGAACTCTCAATGAAAGCACCAATCGGTGTCAAAACCGGTGGATCTCGGGTAGGGGGTCCTGAACTGTGCATCTAAGGCTAATGGTAATAGGAGGCGGGGGACACAGTGTTTACCCAGGTTTGGGCCCTCTCGATGGAGGTAATACCTTATTTCCTGCTTGATTGATCTTGATGATATGAGTATTATAAGAGTTGATCTACCACGAGATCGTAGAGGCTAAACCCTAGAAGCTAGCCTATGATTATGATTGTTGTTGTCCTATGGACTAAACCCTCCAGTTTATATAGACATCGGAGGGGGCTAGGGTTACACAGAGTCGGTTACAGAGAAGGAGATCTACATATCTGAATTGCCAAGCTTGCCTTCCACGCAAAGGAGAGTCCCACCCAGACACAGGACGATGCCTTCAATCTTGTATCTTCATAGTCCAATAGTCCGGCCAAAGTATATAGTCCGGCTATCTGAGGACCCCCTAATCCAGGACTCTCTCAGCAGGGAAGACAATGCTGGGTTGTCCCTGCATTGGAGCATCATGATTAGCTTCGGTAGGCTTCTTGTTCTTCTTAGCAACCATTCTGGGGTCGATGCCAGGATGCCCAAGAGCTTTCCTCTTTTCAGCTTCATTGTGTTCTTGCACACATTTCTGAGCATAAGCCTTCATGCGTTCTCGAGGGCCTTTGGCTTCTTCACGCTTCTTGTGAAATTCAATTTTGAGGTCATGCAGCATCTTCTTGAAAATTTGCACATCTGCCACACTGAGCTTGTGCATATGCTTCTTGAAATGCGCCTTCTCATAATCAATAGCTTGATGATTTTCTGAGCCAAGGACAACTCATTAGCAATGACTCCATGAAACGTGACACTGATGCCCACTGGCAGCTCTAGACTGTCAATGCTGATGCTCTGGTCGTTGAACCACTCATCAATGAAGTTATTCAAGATGTCAACATCAAAGAGGGACAGATCACTGAAGATCTCCGCCTCTTGCTTGCTCTTGATCAGCATCTCTAGAGCTTCATCACCAAGATCTTCATCGCTTGATAGATCAATGGTGTCTTCCTCATTGTGCAGAATGGCAGTAGGAGTGAGGGGTTGCCTAGCAACCTTCTTGTGCAATGGCTTCTTTGTCCTCTTGGACGCACGAGATAAATCTTCAGATTGCACACTGGATCTAGGAGGTGCAGTTTTCAGAGGCTTCTTGGTTGAAGCTTTTGGAGCAGCAGTAGCAGAAGGCTTTGAAGCTTTAGCCTTTTTCTTCTGCTTCAGTGGTGATGGAGCATCATCAGAGTCTGCTTCTTCAGGAGATTGCTCTACTGCAGTTATCTGGGTAGCAATATGGGACAAGAGCCCATGGAAGTTGGCAAAGGGGCCAATCATGTTCTCATTGGCTTCACGAGTACCATATGGCCTTGGAGTAGAGGGGCCAGGGTTGAAGTTGAGGCCAAATTCCTTCTAGTACTTAACAGCTGAATCTTTTGCAAACTGAAAGTTGCACTTGAAGAGATTGTCTTCACGACACCATAAGAGAGATGATGGGTCGACATTCTTAGGGTGAGGTCCTCAGACCATGCAAGGATAGAACTCATGATCAATAGCTTCAGCCTTAGTCTTCGGTACCAAATTTCGGTACAGACAATCACCCCATAGACGCTTGATAGCATTCTTTTCAACGTATTCAGGTGTCACAAACTTGTATTTCAACCACTGTTGTGCGCAATATCTTTGGATCCACTAGATCCTGTTTTTGCGCTGTGTGTAGCTTTCTTCAGGGTCAGACTTGTAGAATTCACATAGGTCTGCAGGCAAGTCCAGTGTTGTGTTGATACGGTGTTGCCTGTCTCCTTTTCGTGCAGACTTCTCAGTAACCATAATGTTCAGACTAATTGGCTTCAACACGGTGAAAGGCTTCCGTCTGCTGGTCAGACAAGAACTGGCTTCAAGAGATTCAATGTGACGCTGTAAGAATTCTGCAAATGAATGCAGACTATGAGAACCAAGGGATTCTCCCACAGACATGTACCTGTGACAGCATTAGAGATGCGAGGGAAGGGGAAGAGGTCATATGCATTCTCAGAAGATTTTGAAGAGAAATCAGTTTAGAGGACATTGACCTCACAGTGCGAAGAAATTCACTTATTGAAGGAAGTTGGTTCCAGATATGTACGAATCCACAAATAGGTACAAGTGAGGAATCTAACTAGTTTTGACGCATAAGTGAACATACTTTGCAATACATGAGATTCAGAAAGAGATAGATCCAGATTTGGAAGTGTATAAACCACTTTTGGTTGAAGTGGATGGATTTGACAGATCAAAAAGATAGTAAAAAGTGAGATTTAATTACCACAGATGAACTGCTAGACGAGGTGGAAGGGAGGCCGAGCAGTCCAAGCTCTTGCGCCCTAACTTGGCGGCGGAAGACACCTACGGCAGCGGCAGAGAGGACGAGGTCCGCAGCCAGCGTGAGGATGGCGTCGAAGAAGTCGCGGCAGCTAAGCGCTTCATCTCCGGCGTTGACATGAGCTAGCGCCGGTGCTAGGGTTTGAGCGAGGTGGCAAGGTGGAAGAAGAGATATTGACCGTGAGGGGCCGAGTATTTATAGGAACGAGGAGGGCGGTGCAGCGCAATTACGCAGATGCCCCTGGCAGTTCACGTCGTAAGGACACGTGGCATGCATGCAACTTATCAAGAGTTGATCTATGTTCCCATGCATGCCTGGATTGTTGGCTGGTCGTTCCGGCTTCTCCGATTTTCAGGCAAATGATAAGACATTAAAAGCAGTTTTAAAAGTGTGTCTCTGTATCTTCTGCTGACAAGGACACAAAGAAGGTATTCGACAAGTGTCAACAGAATGCATATGACTTAGACAGAAAGATTTTGAGGGAGTAGCACAGGAGGGATTAGGGTCCGATCACATTCACTTAGTTCAGAAAAAATAGTAACGTGAAGACATAGCTATAAGTGAATGCTATTGAGGACAATACACACATATCTGTATATCAATAACATTGAAGATAAACCAACATTGCGAAGATATAGACTTTGAAGATAAATCAATGTTGAAGACAATCCAAATGCAAAGATAAGGCAATCATGATGCCAAATGAAAACCATTGAAAAATTGTGGTGGTGGCGTTACCCAGCGTATAGGAAGTATTAGACTCAGACATGGTGCACAATTATCATGGCGCTCCAAAGTCAAATGTCGCATTAATGCATTCACACTCAGAGGGTAAGTCTTCATTTATTGAAGAAATACGTTACTTCATGTGTTGCACATCTAAGTGATGAACATGCATAAGCGTTAGGATGTGTGTCCATTCACTGGACATTTGAGGATTCTAAGATATTTAGCTCACACCATAGCTTGCAAAACCTCTTCTCAACCAAGGGCTTAGTGAATATATCTGCCAGTTGCTCTTCAGTGTTGACGTGAATGATATCAATGTCTTCCTTGTTGACATGATCTCTGAGAAAGTGATGACAAATCTGGATGTGCTTCGCCTTCGAGTGCTGGACTGGATTTTTGGAAAGTTTGATGGCGCTTTCATTGTCGCAGAAGAGTGGCACATTCTTCATGTTGATAATGTAGTCCTTGAGAGTTAGCTTCATCTAGAGAAGCTGAGCACAGCAAGATCCAGCAGCAATGTATTCAGATTCAGAAGTGGAGAGTGATACATAGTTCTGCTTCTTTCAAGACCAATAGACAAGAGATCATCCAAGAAAGTGACATGTTCCTGAAGTGGACTTGCAATCAACCTTGTCACCAGCTTACCTTGGCACCACATGCCATGAAGCAGTAGGTTGGAGTAGAGTTGTCACCATCATCATCATCAGCTTTGGCTTCAATGCTACGACCATTATCTTTAGTGTTGAAGATTGAGTTGGCGACAAACGCTGACGCCAGAGCCAGGCTTGCCATGCCTGAGTCAGACTCCTCCTGAGACTCCACCACCGCCTCCTTAGAGGCAGACTCCTCCTCTGAATCCATTTCCTTGCAATAAATGCACGAGCCTTGCTTGATGAGGTCTTCTTGTGAGATGAAGACTTTGACGAAGACTTTGAAGAAGATTTTGAAGATCTCTTCTTCTTCTTCTTGTCATCGGTATCATATTCCTTGCTCTTCTTCTTCTTCTTTGATTCCTTATCCCACTGAGGACACTCGGAGATGTAGTGGCCTGCTTCTTGCATTTGTGGCAAGTCCTCTTCTTGTAGTCACGTGATGAAGCCTCATCGTTCTTTGAGCTAGATCTTGAAGACTTGCTGAAACAATTCTTCTTGGAGAACTTCTGGAACTTCCTCATGAGCATTGCAAGCTCTTTGCCAAGCTCTTCGGGATCACCAGAGCTACAGTCAGATTCTTCTTCAGATGAGGAAACGGCTTTAGCCTTCAAAGCACGGGTTCGGCCATAGTTGGGTCCATAGATATCAGCTTCTCAGATAGCTGGAACTCTTGTGTGTTGAGCCTCTCAAGTATGTGAGACGGATCGAGATCTTTGAAGTCAGGATGTTCTTGAATCATCAGGGCTAAGGTGTCAAACGAGTTGTCAAGTGATCTCAGAAGCTTCTTCATGATCTCATGCTTGGTGATCTCAGTGGCGCCGAGAGCATGCAGCTCATTGGTGATACAAGTCAAGCAATCGAACGTGAGCTGGACATTTTCATTGTCATTTCTCTTGAAGCGGTTGAAGAGATTGCGAAGAACATCGATTCTTGAGTCTCTCTGAGTTGAGACGCCTTCATTGACCTTGGACAGCCAGTTCCAGACCAACTTTACAGTTTCCAGTGCACTCACACGGCCATACTACCCTTTGGTCAGATGACCACAAATGACGTTCTTGGCGGTTGAGTTCAATTGAGCAAATCTCTTGACATCAGCAGCGGTGATGCCTTCACCGACTTTGGGAACGCCAGTCTTGATGACATACCAGAGATCAACATCAATGGCTTCAAGATGCATGCGCATCTTGTTCTTCCAGTAGGGGTGGTCAGTGCCATCGAAAATGGGGCACGCATAGGAGACCTTGATTATCCCTACAGTCGACATAGCTAAAACTCTAGGTGGTTAAACCGAATCACATAGAACAAGGGAGTACCTTGCTCTGGTACCAATTGAAAGTGCTAGTTAACAACTAGAGGGGGGCTGAATAGGTGATTTTTATGAAAGTCTTCAAAACACGGTGGCTTTGAAGACAAACAAGTAAACTGAGCCTATATAGTAAGCAGCGGAATCAAGACTACACTAGGAAAGCATTAGTCAAACATACAATATAGTGAAAGCACAAAGACTAACTGCAACTAGGTAGACAGGATCAGAATGGAAGATAGTATGAAGCTAAACAGATATAAGTCTTCACACAATGAAGTGAAATTAATCAGGCAGGCAAGCAATGACTTCACGAAGACAAACTGTAAAGTAAGGAGAGTAGAGGATAGAACCAGTAGCTTGGCAAAGACAAGGATTTGGTAGACCAGTTCCAGTTGCTGTGACAACTGTACGTCTGGTTAGGGAGGCTGAGATTGAACTCAGAAGACTATGTCTTCATCTTATTCCCCTTGAGCTAAGGACACCCAGTCCTCGCCCAATCACTCTAGTAAGTCTTCAAGGTAGACTTCCAAACCTTCACAGACTTCGTTCACCGGCAACCCACAATGACTCTTGGATGCTCAGAACGCGATGCTTAACCGGGTAAAGGATTCACAGTCCTCAAGTCTAACAAATCTTTAGATCATGCAGACAAAAAGAGTTTAGTGATGCCTAACACTCTTGGCTCTGGGTGTTTTTTCTTTGTCCTCACAAGGATCTCTCTCTCTCTCAAATGCTTCGGAGGTGGGTTGCTCTCAAATGACAAAAGTCGTGCACTAACTTTGAGCAGCCACCAATTTATGGTGTAGGGGGTGGGCTATTTATAGCCAGGAGGCAACCCGACCTGATATGTCCGAAATGACCCTGGGTCACTAAGGAACTGACATGTGTCCAGTGGTCAGATTACAAACACACGCGGCAGCTTGACTTGGGCTACAAGCAAAGCTGACTCATCCAGCTCTGGATAAGATTTGCTCTCCTTGTCTTTGCTTGAAGATATAGGATTTGGTTGAGCATCACTTCAGTCACTCTAACTTTGTTCACTTGAACCCCACTTAACAGCACGGTGGTTCCTATGAGTCAATAAAGAAGAAAGGAAACTACAAAACAACTATGTCTTCGCACTCCATAGTCTTCAAGTGAATAGCTTCATGTGTCATAACCTTCGTCATGAATGTCTTCACGAACCACCATTGTCTTCAATGTCTTCACACATTTTTAGGGGTCATCTCTGCTAGGTAAACCGAATCAATGAGGGACACTTCCTGTGTTATCCCGCAATTCTCACAAACACATTAGTCCCTCGACCACGTTTGTCGTCAATACTCCAAAACCAACTAGGGGTTGCACTAGATGCACTTACAGCAACGGTTCACTATTATTAACTATGGTGAATCCCAAGGAACTGTTAGCAGATTGCCGATAGCCAGAGTCGATCGATTGTTAGAACCTTGTGAAAAGCGATACCATGCCATCGATGAATTGAACCAAAGCAACGCAAGAACATGAACCCTCACAATCACATGTGATCTAGATCACGACCTGCACCTACTCACAAGCCGCTCTAATACCACTATTGGGAAATGTAGTAGAAAACAAGAAAATCGCGCCAATGCACACCCAAGATCAATATGAAGATGTATAATGGTTTGTGATGACGATAATTAGCAGCACTGAGTTGCAGCGAAAGATGAATGTGTTGGTGTAGATCGTACTTGGAGTCCCTTGAACCGTCGATGAAAAATCCCATGAACCACCCATGAACATTCCCTCAAACCGAAAACCGAAAGCACGGCCTCTCTACTTGGTTGCAAGCGTGCAACCTTCACAATCCGACAGTGCTTTGTCGTCCAAAGCTAATCTTCACCGAAAAATTAGAGAGAGGTGATTAGAGCCACATTGGGCTTCTAATTATGATGACAATAGTAGTATCCTACCTCTAATTAGTCAACTGGGACCAACTAGAACTAGAACTAGAAGAACTAGAGGAGGCTCCAAAACTTGTATGTTCAAAAGAGCACATATCCCCTAGTATATATAGGTTGGAGGGGAGAGGGAGGGCTGCCACCAAGGGGAAGTGAAAGTGCTAGTTATCGACTAGAGGGGGTGAATAGGCAATTTTTATGTAAGTCTTCAAAACATGGGAGTTTCGAAGACAAACAGGAGAAACAACACTATTCATATGCAGCGGAAGGTAGACTACACTAGACAAGCCATAATCAAGTATTCAATGAAGTGAAAGCACGAAGACTATTAGCAGCTAGGTAGTAAGGATCAGGGTGGAAGATAGTATGAAGCCAATTAGGACAAGTAGTCAAACAGTGAAGTCAAACAGATTATGCAAGCAGGCAATGAGTTCACGAAGACAAACTATAAGTAAAGAGAAGTGAGAGATAGAACCAGTAGCTTCAGGAAGACAGTGGTTTGTTCGACCAGTTCCAGTTGCTGTGACAACTGTACGTCTGGTTAGGGAGGCTGAGATTTAACTCAGAAGACCGTGTCTTAACCTTATTCCCCTTGAGCTAAGGACACCTAGTCCCCGCCCAATCACTCTGGCAAATCTTCAAGGTAGACTTCCAAACCTTCACAGACTTCATTCACCGGCAATCCACAATGACTCTTGGATGCTCAGAACGTGACGCCTAACCGGCTGGAGGTTTCACAGTCCTCAAGTGTAACAAGTCTTCAGATCACGCAGACAGAAAGACTTCAGTGATGCCAAACACCTCTCTGGGCTCTGGGTGGTTTGGGCTTTGTCCTTGCAAGGATTCTCTCTCTCAAAGGCTTCGGAGGTGGGTTGCTCTCAAACGACAAAAGTCGTATCTAACTCTGAGCAGCCACCAATTTATGGTGTAGGGGGTGGGCTATTTGTAGCCACTGGGCTACCCGACCTGATTTGTCTGAAATGACCCTGGGTCACTAAGGAACTGACACGTGTCGCAACGGTCAGATTTCAAACACATGCGACAGCTTGACTTGGGCTACAAGTAAAGCTGACTTATCCGACTCTGGATAAGATTTGCTCTCGTTGTCTTCGCTCGAAGACATAGGATTTGGTTGAGCATCACTTCAGTCACTCTGACTTTGTTCACTTGGACCCCACTTAACAGTGCGGTGGATCCTATGACTCAACAAAGAAGAAAAGGAAACAACGAAACAACTTAGTCTTCGTGCTCCACAGTCTTCACTCAATGTCTTCTCATGTTATAGTCTTCAATGTGAATATCTTCATAGACCACCATTGTCTTTAATGTCTTCACACATTTTTAGGGGTCATCTCTGGTAGGTAAACTGAATCAATGAGGGACTACTACCTGTGTTATCCTGCAATTCTCACAAACACATTAGCCCTCAACCAGGTTTGTCGTCAATACTCCAAAACCAACTAGGGGTGGCACTAGATGCACTTACAATATCCCCCTTTTTGGTGATTGATGACAAACTGGTTGAAGT
The DNA here is from genome assembly GCF_018294505.1 of Triticum aestivum. Classification (NCBI taxonomy): domain Eukaryota; kingdom Viridiplantae; phylum Streptophyta; class Magnoliopsida; order Poales; family Poaceae; genus Triticum; species Triticum aestivum. The sequence continues at coordinate 80,013,337 of NC_057807.1, read as the reverse complement.
TTTCAACGGGGATAAAAGTATGTGAAATTGTAAGGATTAAGATATTGTATTCATAGATGGAAAAAAAGGCTCCCCCTGAAGATGTGCATATATATGTTTTGCATTGGAATGCAAATGCACATGGCAGGTTGTATTTGTGGAGATCCTCTTCACCGTATGAAGACAATACATCATGCATAAACAGATATACAGGAATAATGATATGCATAATGACAAATGGACGTCTGTAGAATGAGTTCATGTGGGATTTATCACAGTATATGCGGAATTTATCGTCGCATCACACGGAATAGCATAAAAAATAGCAAACGACCATCAAGTTTAAGTGTTACAACTCAAAGAACCAAGTGTAGCAAATTGAGAGTTGTAAGCACTAGGCAAAAAGTATATCAACCACCCATCAGGACCCGCTTGAAGACTATCAACCCATGCTTCTCCCCCTTTTGTCAGTAAGGACCAAAAAGGTTTGAAGACATAGGCTCTACTCGTTCCTTTGAGGAGTAGGTGAAGCAGCAGGGTCGACGTGTAGGTTTGGTGGTGCAGAAGAACTCGGTGCAGTGTTGATACGCGCTGATATCGGCGGTGCTGAAGTAGCATCATCAGCTTCATCAATAACTCTGGCATGTACTGCGGCTGCGGACGAAGAGTACTCTGAATCTTCAAGAGACGGGGTTCGATGTAAAACAACATTCCTTGGAGGAGTGGAATTAAACTTGAATCTTTCGGTGAAGCCATCGTCTTGAAGATCAGCTTCAGCACTGAGTAGTGTCAAACCCTTCCAATTCCTCAGACAGGTTTCATGAGTGACAAAGGCGTTCTTGGTGGCAAGATTGCGAATGCAATTGACATCCACCAAGAGGCTTTGCATCTGTTGTTTCAGCCAGAAGTGATGCTTGTCTTGTTTCTGATGCAGGGCCACAAGAAGCTCTCGGTCATTGAGTACATGGGATCGCTTGCGAGACCTTGGCGCAATGGTGCTTTCTGTGGCTTCAGTACGTGCACGGCGAGTGTTGCCGGCCAATGGATAGACATGCGAAGCAGCCTGAACACCTTCAACATCCTGAGAGAAACTTTGACGATCTGCATTGTGAAGATATAGCGCTTCCTTGGCAGGCTCTGGGTAAATGGCTTCGACTGACATATCAACCTCCGGCAGGAAGATAATATGGTTGCGTGCAGAGGGCTGATAGTCAACAGCAGAGTGCAGCTTGATCAGACGCATAACCCAAGGAGCATAAAATTTTAGACCGAAAATGTCAGACCCAGATGCAGCAAACTGGCGAATGAAGAAATCTTGAGCATTGAAGCTTTTGCCATTGAGTATGTAGAAGACCAATGTCTTCATTGCACCTTCAAGCTTTGCTGAGGAGGAATGCCCCTTGATCGGCAATAGAGTTCGTTGAATGATATGGTAGATAGTGCATGGCAGATACTCAAGGTCTTCAACAAGGAATTCCTTGGGATACTCAGCATCTGAGGGCAGTGGCTTCCTCATACTAAGCATCTGGCTCATGTTGGTCTCAGGCTTCTGAAAGATGCTCTCCAATGCATCGCGGTGAAGCTGACAACCTGGTTCATATAGTTCGCCTGGAGTGGAGAGGCCGGTAAGCTCAATGAGATCAAAGGCTTTGGCTTCATGATGAACGTTGCCCGTCATCCACTCAAGGACCCATGTCGTTGTATCCTTGTTGTAGCCGCGAATGTGGAGGGTTGCATAGAATTGCAGTAGAAGCTCTTCATTCCAATGTTCCTTGTCAGTAACAAACTCCAGAAGACCAGCATCATGAAAGCAGTCTAGGGCTTCTTCAAGGCAGGGCAGACCAGCAATGGCTTCAGTGTCCAGACACATATGAGGAAATATGTGCTCCTGATTGTATAGAATGCAGGAGTAGTAGTTGCGTTGCTGGTAGCTCGAGAACCGATCTGATGAGATTCTTGGCTTGGAATATGGGTTCTTGCCAGAATCGAAGAAGGTGTTGTGTGCAATGAAGCTGTTGACATTGAATGAGCCTGGTGCTGATGCAGAACCTGGGAATCTTGGCAGTCTTGGTTTTGGCTTCTGAACCTGAGGCCTATGCTCCACGTGGTAGTCAAACTGTGGTCCAAGAGCAGGTGGAGGAACAAGAATTGGCCATCTTACAGGAACAAGCTCGCCTTGGTAGAATGCATGCTCAATTGTGTGTGGCCTTGGAGGCGGAACAGGAGCAGTGGCGTTTGCATTGGCTTCAGGCTGCACATTGGATGCAAGTGCAGCATCGGCTTCATTCACTGTATTGACTTGAGGCGCCACATTTTCTTCTTCCATGACAACGTCATTGGCTTCAGTGGTGTTGTTGGTGGCCGCCTCAGTATTCTCAACCTCCACTTGTGTAGCTGGAGGGTCTAGCACATATACGTTCTCCTCGAGAACAACTTCTTGATTTGTGGGGGGTGTGGCAACATGTTCTTCTTGTCTTTCATCGGCTGCTGCAGCCGGAATCTCTTCAGAAGCATTAGTTCGGGCACAGGAACCGTCACAGAAGGATTGTCTTCAGGAAACACTTGACGTGCCGCTGAACTGGATTGGTGTGAATCCTCTTCCGCGATAGTCGTCATGGAGACCGAAGGCCTCAGGCCTTTGCGAAGCCGTTGAAACACGGGTGACGCTTTCGGTGATGGTGTGGTCTCCATGTAATTGTCATCATTGACAATTGGATGGGTACCTTGTGTTGGTGTAGGATGAGGTGTACTTGGGGAGTCTTGAACTAGGGTAGCTGGTTGGGGGCGATCAGCCCATGAAGCATCCTGCATGATTGGCATCAAAGGACGACCAATACTGATGAGTTCGCTGTTCGTGTGAATAGGCGATGATACTGTGGGGTTCTGAATCTGAGGAAGGACTTCATCATATTCTACATTGTCTTGGGGACCAATGTCTTCAGTCGCAATGGGATCGACGACTGGAACTTCTTGTTCTTCAGGAGCCTCTGTGGAAGCAGGCTCATGAACAATCAATTGATGCTCTTGATTGTCGGATGGAGGGGGAGCATAAGCAATGGGTTCAACAACTAGGGGCTCTCTGGGAGCAGCCCGATCTTTCTTCTTGGTCTTTCTCTTCTTTGGGGGTGGTGCATCATCAGTAGTGCACTTGATTTTGCACTTTCTAGCTTAGGCATCAGCTGCCTTGGTCTTCTGGTGATCTGAAGCCACTGTGGAGACCGTAGGCTTCACGCATGTCATGCTGGTAGGGAAGACAATGCGAGGTTCTTCCCGCCGTGTAGCATCAGTTGGGGCCATAGCAGACTTCTTCTTTTGCTTGGCAGCCATCTTGGGGTCAATACCAGGATGCCCAAGTGCCTTGCGCTTTTCAGCTTCGTTGTAAGCCTGGACACACTTGGCAGCAAGAATCTTCATTCGTTCTCTTGAGCCTTTGGCTTCCTCACGTTTCTTGCGAAACGCCTCCTTGAGGTCATTGAGCATCACCTTGAATTTCTAGACATCAGCCACACTCAGCTTGGCCACATGATTCTTGAACTGTTCCTTCTCAAAATTAATCTTGTGTTTCAGTTCAACAATTCGCTAGGCCAGAGCCAGCTCAGGAGCAATTGCGCCTTGGAGGGCGACGCTGATGCCAATGGGGAGTTGAAGATCATCAAAGTTGAGATCTTGATTGTCGAACTATTCGTCAATGAAATTGTGTAAGATATTCACATCAAAGAGGAGCAGATCATTGAAGATCTTTGCCTCTTGCTTGCTCTTGATCAGCTGCTCAAGAGAATCCTCACCAAATTCTTCATCTGAAGACAAATCAATGGCTTCAGATTCGTTACTCAGAACGGCAGCTGGTGTCAGTGCTTGACTGTGTCTCTGAACAGGTTTCTTCTTTGGCTTCTCTCGCCTCTTGGAGATGCGAGAGAGATCTTCAGAGGTGTTACTTGGAGCAGGAGGGGCAGTTGCCAATGGCTTCACTCGCGAAGCTTTTGGAGTAGCAGATGACTTTGAAGCTTTAGCCTTCTTTTGCTTCTGCGGCTTTGGAGTAGGAGTTGGAGCTTCATCTGTGTCAGCATCATCATCAGAATGATCCACCATGGTACCTTGGACAGTTATGTGGGTGATGAGGCCATCAAGGTTGTAGAAGGGGCCGATCCTGTTCTGATTGGCTTCGTGGGTGCCATCATCCCGAGGTGAGGAAGGACCAGGGTTGAAGTCGAGCCCTAGAGCCTTCTTGTTCTTCGCAACTGAGTCTTTGGCGAACCGGTAGTTGCGCTTGAACAGATGGTCTTCACGGCACCATAGCAGAGAAGAAGGATCAGCGTTCTCTGGCTGCGGTCCGTGAATCATGCACGGATAGAATTCTCGTTGGAGGGCTTCAGGAAGGGACTGGGTTGAAGATTTTTGTACACAATATCTCCCCAGGGTGCCTTGATGGTATTTTTCTCTGCATATTCTTCAGTGACGAAGCGGTATTTGAACCATTCTTTAGCCCAATATCTTCGAATCCACTGGATTCAATTCTTGCGGCCGGTATAGGTTTCCTCAGGATCAGTTTTGTACAGCTCGTGCAAATCAGGAGGCAAATCCTTTGAAGTGTTACCACGGCACTGTTTGCCTCCCTTTCGTGTTGACTTTTCAGTTGCCATGAAGTTTAAGCTGAAGGGCTTCAGAACATGCAATGGCTTCTTGCGGCTAGTCAGACAAGAACTTGCTTCAGGTGAATTGATGTGACTCTACAAGAATTCTGCAAATGAATGCAGACTATGAGAACCAAGGGATTCTCCCACAGACATTTACCTGTGACAGCATTAGAGATGCGAGGGAAGGGGAAGAGGTCATATGCATTCTCAGATGATTTTGAAGATAAATCAGTTTGAAGACATTGACCTCATAACGCGAAGACATTCACTGATTTGATGTGAGTTAGTTCCAGAGTTGTACAAATCCAGGAATAAGTACAAGTGAGGAATCTAACTTGTAATGAAGCATAAGTGAACATACTAGGCACATTATGAGATGCAGAGAGAGACAGATTCAACTTTGGAGATGTAGAAACTACTTTTGGTAAGGAAGGATGAATCTATCGGATCAAAAAGACAGTAAAAAGAGAGTTTCAATTACCACAGGAAGAACTGCTAGACGGAGGGGAAGTTCAGGCCGAGTAGTTCAATCTCTTGTGCCCTAACTTGGCGACGAGAGACAGCTACGGCGGCGGCGGAGAAGATGAGGTCCGCGGCCAGCGTGAGGACGGCGTCGTAGAAGTCGCGGCAGCTAAGTGCTTCGTCGGCGGCGGCGTCGAGTGCTAGCAGTGGCACTAGGGTTTTTGGGAGGTGGCGAGGTGGAAGAAATTTTTTCGACCGCGATAGGATGTGCATTTATAAGGAAAGGGACAGCACAGCATAATTACACAGGTGCCCCTGGCGATTCGCATTTGAATGACACGTGGCGTGCATGCAACTCCTGGGTAGTTGTTCCATGTTCCCACGCACGCCTGGATTGTCGGGGCGGTCGTTCCGAATTCTTCGGATTTCCGGTAATAAAGATAGCGCATTTAAAACAAACATAAATGTTTGTCAGATTGGCTTCAGCTGACAAGGTTCAGTGAAGACAATCGACAGTTTTCAATAGAATGCATATGATTTGGACATGTGGAGTTGAGGTAGAAGCATAGATAGGTTAGGGTCCGATCACATTCACTTAGATCAAAAGATTCAACACGAAGTCATAACTATAAGTGAATGTTGTGGAGGATAGAACACAAGTAGTATGTAACTAGTTTAAGGCCAAATCAATCATATGAAGATAAATTTGAATACAAGTCAGAAATAAAGACAACTTAGTTATGAAGACTATGCAAACATAACACCAAGAGAAGCACTTCAAACAAAAGTTTGGTGGTGGCGTTACCCACCGTATAGGAAGTATTAGACCCAGATACGATGCACAATTATCGTGGCGCTCCGAAGTCAAATTCCGCATTAATGTATTCACACTTGGAATGTATGTCTTCATTGATTGAAGATATACATTACTTCGTGTGTTGCACATCTAAGTCATCAAAATTCATAAGTGTTAGGATGTGTGTCCCATTCACAGGACATTTGAGGATTCCAAGATATTTAGCTCACACTGCAACTTGCAAAACCTTTTCTCATCCAAGGGCTTTGTGAAGATATTAGCCAATTGCTCTTCAGTGTTGACGTGTATGATATCAATGTCTTCCTTCATAACATGATCTCTGAGGAAGTGATGATGAATCTCAATATGCTTTTTCTTCGAGTGCTGAACTGGATTGTTGGCAATCTTGATGGCACTCTCATTGTCGCAGTAGAGAGGCACATTCTTCAGGTGTATACCATAGTCCTTGAGAGTTTGCTTCATCCAGAGAAGCTGAGCACAGCAAGATCCAGCAGCAATGTATTCGGATTCAGCAGTGGAGAGAGATACACAGTTCTGCTTCTTTGAAGACCAACAGATAAGTGATCGTCCCAGAAAGTGACATGTGCCTGATGTGGACTTGCGATCTACCTTGTCACCAGCATAATCAGCATCTGAGAATCCAACTAGATCAAACTCTGAGCCCTTTGGATACCATAATCCTAGTGTTGGAGTGTAAGCCAAATATCGAAGTATTCGCTTCACAGCTAAGTGATGCGATTCCTTTGGTGCCGCTTGGAATCGGGCACACATGCAAACACTAAGCATTATATCTGGCCTAGATGCACATAAATAAAGCAAAGAACCAATCATGGAGTGGTATACCTTTTGGTCGAATTCTTTACCATTGTCGTCGAGACCCAGATGACTTTTGGGTCGCATTGGCGTCGTGTATCCTTTGCAGTCTTGCATTCCAAACTTCTTCAGGCAATCTTTGAGATATTTTTCTTGAGAGATAAAGATGTCGTTGTGTTGCTGACGGATTTGGAGACCCAGAAAGAACTTCAGTTCACCCATCATGGACATCTGATATTGCTCTTGCATCATATGACCAAACTCATCACTGTATTTCTTGTTGGTGTAGTCGAAGATAATGTCATCCACATATATTTGGCACACAAACAGTTCACTGTTATATGTCTTCGTGAAGAGAGTAGGATCCAATGAACCAGGTTTGAAGCCTTTGCTCTTCAGGAAGTCCTTGAGCGTATCATACCAAGCGTGAGGGGCTTGTTTGAGGCCATACAGTGCCTTGTTGAGCTTGTACACCATATCAGGATGTTTTGGATCTTCAAAGCGAGGAGGTTGTGCAACATATACTTCTTCTTCTATCTTTCCATTGAGAAAAGCACTCTTCACATCCATTTCATATAGGAGAATGTTGTGATGATTTGCATAGGCAAGAAGTATGCGAATGGCTTCAAGCCTTGCCACAGGAGCAAAAGTTTCATCAAAGTCAATCCCTTCCACTTGAGTGTAGCCTTGAGCAACTAGACGAGCTTTGTTTCTGACCACTTGACCATGTTCATCTTGCTTGTTGCGATATATCCATTTGGTGCCAATGATATTGTGCTTCCGAGGATCAGGACGCTTGACCAGTTCCCACACATTGTTCAACTCAAACTGTTGAAGCTCTTCTTGCATGGCTTGAATCCATTCAGGTTCCATGAAGGCTTCAGTCACTTTCATTGGTTCTGAGATTGAGACGAATGCAAAGTGTCCACAGAAATTGGTGAGTTGTGTTGCTCTTTGTGTGGCTCTTGAACGAGTGAGTGGACCAGGTGCATTGCGGCTATCGATCATCTTCTCAATCTGTACTTCATTTGTAACACGAGGATGAGCAGGACGAAGATTTTGTTCATTCTGATCAATGTCATCATTTGGAGGATTATCTTCGGGTTGAGCATGGTCTTCAGGTTGAGTGGAAGCAGAAACGATCAGTTCTTCTTCAGCCTGATTCTCAGAGGGTACGATTTCACCAGTTCCCATTTGCTTGATTAAATCGCTAGGGGATAACTCATCTAGCACATTTGGCAGGTGCTCTCTTTGCGAGCCGTTAGTCTCATCGAACCGCACATCCACAGTTTCAACCACTTTATAGTGAAAGAGGTTGAAGACTCTGTAGGAGTGCGAATCCTTTCTATAACCAAGCATAAAACATTCATGTGCTTTTGGTGCAAATTTTGACGTGTGATGTGGATCCTTGATCCAGCACCTAGCACCAAATACTCTGAAGTAGCTTACATTGGGTTTCTTACCAGTTAGAAGCTCATAGGATGTTTTCTTCAGAAGCTTGTGAAGATAAACGCGATTGATGATGTGACAAGCAGTATCAATGGCTTCAGGCCAGAACTTCAGTGGAGTCTTGTACTCATCAAGCATCGTTCGAGCCATCTCAATAAGAGTTCTGTTCTTGCGCTCGGCGATGCCACTCTGCTGAGGTGTGTAAGGAGCAGATAACTCATGAGTGATACCCATGGTATCCAGGTAGAGGTCAAGGCCGGTGTTCTTGAACTCAGTGCCGTTGTCGCTTCTGATGTGCTTGATCTTGACACCGTAGTTTGTCATGGCATGGTTGGCAAAGCGTCTGAAGACATCCTGCACTTCAGTCATGTAGAGGATTATATGCACCCAAGTGTATCGAGAGTAACCATCAACAATGACGAAGCCATAGAGGCAAGCAGTAGCATTGAGAGTGGAATAGTGAGTAGGGCTAAATAAGTCCATGTGCAGCAGCTCGAAGGGTTGAGACGTGGTCATGATTGTCTTCGAGGGATGCTTGGCTCTTGTCATCTTTCCGGCTTCACAGGCGCCACACAAATGATCCTTCTTGAACTTGACGCCTTCGATGCCCACAACATGCTTCTTCTTCGCGAGAGTGTGCAAGTTCCTCATGCCAGCATGCCCTAGCCTTTGATGCCAAAGCCAGCATTCTAAAGCTTTTGCTAGAAGGCATACGGCCATCTATGGACCTGCTAAGAAATCTACCATATACAGATCATCTTTTCGATATCCTTCAAAGACTAGAGACTTGTCAGATTCCGTCAGTACAAGGTAGCGATATTTTCCAAATAGCACAATCATGTTTAAGTCACAAAGCATTGAGACGGACATTAAGTTGAAACCAAGGGATTCAACAAGCATCACTTTATCCATGTGCTGATCCCTTGACATTGCAACTCTACCTAGACCCAATACCTTGCTTTTACCAGTGTCAGCAAATGTGATGTGGCTCTTGTCTGATGGATGCATTGTTGAATCCATCAGAAGACTTCAATCGCCAGTCATGTGATTAGTGCATCCACTGTCCATAATCCATTCTGAAGCACGAGGTGTCGTAGCCTATAGTGCAGTTTGGGGGATAGGCTTCACCAAGCGAGTTGCGAAGCAGAAACATTTGACAAACAAGTGGAACATGGAAATTCAGGTCTTGGTTAGGATAGACAGGATGAGTATCAAGAAAATCTGGAGTGGAATACATAGTAAGACCATTTGGGCATTTTATCTTGCACCCAACAAGATTTTTAAGGTCTCCAGCATTAGCTTCGGATGCTTTTGATTTCTGGCTGGAGACCTTCCCCTGCAAAAGAGAGTTAAGTTTTCTTAACCACCCACATCTTCAGGGGTGGCTTAGAAGCAATGAGTCTAAGTGCAGCATCTGAGAATTTTGGCTTCTGAGCCCTAGTAAATAGCCTTGCAGGGGGTGAATAATACTCATGTGAATAAGCAAAAATGTTCTTGGTTCTATGAACATAGTGGTTTAATGAAACACGCTCATATTCATGGGTCTGAGTATGATTTTCCTACAAAACATTGACGTTAGGGTGACTCAGATGAGTCCTTGGTCTGTATGAAGCTTTTGGAACGTATGACGCCTTTGGTAGGGGGTTTGTCTTCTTCACAGGTGGTGTCATGATGACATTCATAGGAAGATTCTCAAGGCAACTCTTGGGTACCCATATCTTCTTCATAGGTGACCCATTCCTGTAGTTAGTACCAATATACCTGGCAAACCCTTCGCCATCCTGATTCTTAAACAATTTATAGTTTGCATCAAAGGACTCATCAATGACAATTGGGTTAGCACAGGTGAAGCCAGATAAGGTGGATGGATCTGCTAGAGGTTCCTTTGCAGTAACCCAGGTGGTTTGGGGGTACTGCTCAGGTTTCCAGTATGACCCGTCAACATTCATTTTTCTCTCGAACCCTACACCCTCTTTTCTAGGGTTTCGGTTCAGAATCTGCTTTTTGAGGACATCACATAATGTCTGATGCCCTTTGAGGCTTTTGTACATCCCTGTCTCAAGTAGTGTCTTCAACCTGGCATTCTCATCAGCAATAGTAGTGGTATCCTCAACAGAGGGGTTAGTTACCACATCAGCAGTTGAAGATATTGCAACAAGAGTAGCAGTAGAACATTCAGCAATAGAGGAAGTGTTATCACGCTCAATGCATTTTAGACATGGTGGTTCAAATCCTTCCTGAGCGGGACTGATCTGTTGAGCGCGAAGTGACTCGTTCTCCATTTGAAGATCTTCATGATCCGATCTCAATTTCTCAAGTTCCTGCTTCCTTTGAAGATAATCGTATGAAAGCTTTTCATGAGATGTTGAGAGGGTTTCATGACGACCTTCAAGTTCCTGGCACTAAACATGAAAAAAAATTATGTCTTCAATTAAGGACTGAGTCTTAGTCATTTCCGCGTCCAACAGGTCATCGCTTTTGTCTAACAGTTTTTGAATATGTTCCATAGCTTTCTATTGTTCAGTTGCAATTTTAGCAAGTTTTTATAGCTGGGTTTGGATTCACCATCAGAGTCATCTTAACTTGATGTTTGAAAGTAAGCATCGCGAGAGTTTACTTTGGCACCACGTGCCATGAAGCAGTTGGTGGGAGCCGAGTCGTTCTCGTCATTAGTGTTGGTGAAGGAGTCATTGTCTTCAGTGTTGAAGATGGACTTGGTGACGTAGGCTGTAGCTAGAGCCAGACTTGCGACACCAGAGTCAGACTCCTCCTCAGACTCCACCACTTCCTCCTCAGAAGAAGACTCCTCCTCTGAATCCATTTCCTTGCCAACAAAAGCACGTGCCTTGCCTGATGAGCTCTTCTTGTGTGATGAAGACTTAGAGGAAGATTTGGAAGAAGACTTTGAGGATTTCTTGATGTAGGGTGGAACCCTAGAACGTCGATCTTTCACGTTTGGAGGGGATCCTACGGGAGAACACGAGGAACGCGCAGAAATCACAAAGGGGAACACGGGGAAAAACGAGAGAGAAACACTAAACCGACATAGAATTAATCACACGAGTGCTAGATCATCACACACATAAGGTAGCACAAGGTTCAAGATCAACAAAGGAAAGGATACAACAGAACCGTTCTTCTCCGAGAGGAGGCCTTGATGTTCTTCCCTAGAAAGGGGTCTTGAATCCGCTTGGGGATCTTCTCCGAAGAGGCCGTGAACTCCGAGGAGAAGTATCCAAGTGGATGAGCAAAATCCAATGCTAAACCTAGAAAGAGGAAGGGGAAGGAGTATATATAGTCTAGGGGGGCGAAGGGATACATGGGCTTCGGCCCTTCACTGTTCACACACAAGCGGAGCCGGATGTCCGGGCGTCGGGCCGAATGTCCGGGGCTTCCGGAGGCACACGATGTCCGGGCTGAGACGCCGGATGTCCGGGCTGGAGGTGCAGGTTTCTGTGGTTCCTAGTGCGAGGCTCCGGATTTCCGGGGCTTTGGTCGGATTTTCGGGCTGAGGCCGGATGTCCGGGCTGGACGCCGGATGTCCGGGCCCTGGAGACTTGACAGACTTGGATGTTGCTGATGGAGAAGCTCCAGGGGCCGGATGTCCAGGGCCTGGGCCGGATGTCCGGGGCCTGGAAGGTGATCTTGTCCGTGTCAGCTGGTTCTCTTCATCCGCGGAGTGGGCAGCTTGTTCGTCTTCACGTGCATCCTTGGGAGGTTCTTCTTGACACCTAATCATGCATAGTATATCGGACTTAGGTAGTAGCCATGTCTCGAGAGGATCATATGAGATATCACTTAGGAGAGAAGTCACCTCGGTTTCGAGAGCTCTATCACGTGCTCTAGTCATGGGTCCTCTTGAGGCTTGGTGAGGCGATGGTAGGTCCATGGGGATGACCAAGGGATGCTCCGCATCATCTCCCCCCCCCTCCCTTGTGAAAGATCCGACCTCGGATCGAAATCCTCATCACCATGGTACGGGGAGAGATCGGAGACGTTGAAGATGTCACTCACGTTGTACTTGTCGCGTGGGAGGTCGATCTTGTAAGCGTTGTTGTTGTAGCGTGCGAGCACCTTGGAGGGTCCGTCGGCTTGAGGGAGAAGCTTGGACTTGCGTTCGTTGGGGAAGCGGTCCTTGCGAAGGTGTAGCCACACTAGGTCTCCAATGTTGAATAGCATGTGTTGCTTGTTGATGTTGAGCTTGGATGCTAGTCGTTGTACTTGGCGCTCGATGGTGTGCCTTGTATCTTCATGCATCTTCTTGATGTAGCTTGCTCGTGCACTCGCATCCATGTTGGTGCGCTCTTGTAGAGGGATAGGTAGAATGTCCAATGGGGACAATGGGTTGAAGCCGTAGACGACCTCGAAGGGGGACTTGCCGGTAGTCAAATGTCTTGCGCGGCTGTAGGCGTACTCGGCAATGGGTAGACACGCCTCCCACTCCTTGATGTTCTTCTTGATCAACATGCGAAGTAGAGTGGATAGTGTCTGGTTCGTCACCTCCGTTTGGCCGTCAGTTTGAGGATGGTATGTGGATGAGAACAAGAGCTTGATTCCGAGCTTGGCGCATAGAGTCTTCCAAAAGTAGCTCAAGAACTTGACGTCGCGGTCGGATACGATTGTCTTTGGTACTCCATGGAGGCGCAAGATTTCCCTACAAAAGAGATTTGCAACATGTGAAGCATCGTCTATCTTGTTGCAAGGAATGAAATGTGCCATCTTAGAAAATCGGTCCAGAACGACAAACACGGAATCCTTTCCATTTTGAGTTCTAGGCAAACCAAGTACAAAATCCATACTAATGTCTTCCCATGGTTGATAAGGAATAGGAAGAGGCATGTAAAGACCATGAGATTGAGCTTTAGACTTAGCTTTGCGACATGTAGAGCATCGGGTGGTGAAGCGTGAGACGTCGCAGAACATCTTGGGCCAAAAGTAGTTCTTGGAGAGCGTGGCGAAAGTCTTGTCACGTCCAAAGTGTCCCATGAGTCCACCTCCATGAGCCTCTTGCAAACGTAGCAAACGAAGAGAAGACTCGGGAATGCATAGTTTGTTAGCTCTCATAAGATAACCATCCTTGATGTAATATTGTTCCCAAGATGTATGCATCAAACATTTAGCATAATGAGGTGCAAAAGATGGATCATTAGCATACAAGTCTTTTATGTGCTCAAAGCCGATAACATTCAACTCAAGTTTAGTGACAAGCGTGCATATGCGTGAAAGTGCATCGGCAACTACATTTTCCTTACCCTTAATGTACTTGATCACATATGGGAAAGATTCAATAAATTCACTCCATTTGGCATGTCGCTTGTTCAACTTAGTTTGACCTTTTAAGTACTTAAGCGTTTCATGATCGGTATGGATGACAAACTCATGAGGTCTAAGATAATGTTCCCAAACATGTAGTACACGTACTAAAGCATACAATTCTTTGTCATATGTGGGATAGTTAAGTTGAGCACCGGAGAGTTTTTCACTAAAATATGCAATGGCTCGTTTTTCTTGCAATAAAACTCCGCCAATTCCGGTACCACTTGCATCACAATGAACCTCAAAAGTTTTGTTAAAGTTAGGCAAAGCAAGAATCGGAGCATGAGTAAGCAAAGACTTGAGCTCATCAAAAGCGGTTGATTGCAAAGTTCCCCAAACCAAAGGAGTATTCTTCTTACTCAAAGCATGCAAAGGGGCGGCAATTGTGCTAAAGTTTTTGACAAAGCGACGATAAAAACCTGCAAGACCAAGGAAACTTCGCACTTGTTGTAAATTGGTGGGTTGGGGCCAAGTTTTAATTGCTTCAATTTTAGTTTCATCAACATGGACACCCTTGGAAGAAACAACGAAACCCAAGAAAACCACTTTGTCAACACCAAATGTGCACTTTTTCATGTTGGCATAAAGACTTTCCTTGCGAAGAGTTTGTAAAACAGCCCTAACATGATCAAGATGCTCTTTCATGGTTTTGCTAAACACAAGGATATCATCGAAGTAAACCACAACAAAGACGCCAATGTAAGGTCGAAGTACATGATGCATAAGACGCACGAAAGTTCCAGGTGCCTCCGATAAACCCATAGGCATGACTAACCACTCATATAAGCCAAATTTGGTTTTGAAAGCAGTTTTCCATTCATCACCTTCTTGAATGCGGATTTGATAATAACCACTTTTAAGATCAATCTTTGAGAAAAAGTTGGCTCCACTAAGTTCATCAAGCATATCATCTAAGCGAGGAATGGGATGCCTATAGCGAACGGTGATAGCATTTATAGGTCTACAATCGGAACACAAGCGGAAACTTCCATCGGGCTTAGGCACAAGTATAACGGGAACAGCACAAGGGCTTAAGCCTTCACGTACATGACCGTTGTCGATTAGTTGTTGTACTTGCCTTTGAATCTCCTTGGTTTCTTCGGGATTGACATGGTATGGGGCTTTGTTTGGAAGTGGCACTCCGGGGATGAGGTCCATTCGATGCTCAATGCCTCGTAGAGGAGGTAGACCCGGAGGAAGCTCATCGGGGAAAACATCTTGAAATTCCTGCAAAAGAGATTGAAACACCAAAGGTAGCTCGTGAATGGTGTCAGTTTTTGGTTCTCCATCCTTGCACACAAGGACAAAGTGCATCACACTCGATGGGTTCTCACACACTTCTCTCATCTCACTTTTGGTGGCAAATAGGATGAGGTTTTTCTCTCTAGGCGAAGAGGCGCTCAAGTTTGGCTTTTTGGCTCTCACTCACTTTTGGGTGGGTCACTTTCTCACTCTTCTCTCCATGGTGGGTGGCTTGCTTGTCGGCTATCACTTGACTAGGAGACATAGGTCGTAGTACATATTCTTTTCCTTTCATCTTGAAGCTATAGTGGTTGGTACGCCCGTTGTGGAAGACACCACGGTCGAATTGCCATGGTCGACCAAGAAGGAGGTGGCAAACGGTCATTGGGACCACATCACACTCCAAAGTGTCCTCATATGCACCGATTTTGAAGGATACTTGGACCGTATGCTCAACTCGTATAGTGCCGGAGTCACTTAGCCATTGAACCTTGTAGGGGTGCGGGTGCTTCTTCTTGACCAATTGGAGCTTGGAGCATAGTTCTTCACTTGCCAAGTTGTGGCAACTACCTCCATCGATGATGACCTTGACGGATCGTCCATTGATGCCGGCCTTTGTGTGGAAGATGTAGCACCATTGGTCTTCTTCTTGTTGATGTTGAAGAGTCAAGACCTTGGAGACAACAAGAGCGGGGCTCGAATCCTCATCACAAAAGACTTGATCATCTTCATCCTCGTTCACGCGCCGGTGCATGGCCACTTGCTCAAGGGCTTCCATCTCCTCTTCACTCATGGAGTCATATGTGCCATCTTCGTTGAGGACCATGGTGCGCTTGTTCATGCATTGATAGGACTTGTGGCCTCGGCCGCCGCAAGTGAAACACTTGAATGAACTTGTCTTGACGGTCTCATCGGTTGGAGTAGAAGATGAAGCACGCGGCTTGAAGTTGCTTGTAGTAGGAGGAAGACGACTTGAACTTGAGGAAGTTTTCTTGTAACTTGACTTGTCGTCGTTGCTTGGAAAAGGCTTGGTTGATGTAGATGTTGGAGGAGTCGATGAAGCTTGGATGTTGGAGAAGCCGTAGGTCTTGGATGAGTACTTGGCGTATTTGAAGTCATCTTGCACTTGACGTTCCGCCTTTGTAGCTTGATGTACGAGCTCAATGAGGTTGGAATAGGGTTGGAAGTCGGCAATCTTCTTGATGGGATGATTGAGAGCATTCAAGAAACGTGCCATTGTTTGCTCATCATCTTCCGTGACATTGGCTCGAATCATGGCAATCTCCATTTCCTTGTAGTATTCTTCAACACTCTTTGTTCCTTGCTTGAGGAGTTGTAGCTTCATGAAGAGATCGCGGTTGTAGTAGGTTGGCACAAAACGTGCTCGCATGACATCCTTCATTTGAGCCCAAGTGGTGATTGGAGGTTCACCTCTTGCTTGATGGCGCTCAAGGACTTGTTCCCACCATATGAGCACATAGTCTTGGAACTCTAGTGATTCCATTGCGATCTTCTTCTCTTCATCATAGTTGTGCAAGCGAAAGATTTTGTCGACCTTCAATGCCCACGAGAGGTACTCTTCGGGATCGTTGCTTCCATTGAACTTGGGCATTGTGAATTTGAGCTTGCCATAGCGTTTCTCTTCATTGTGTTGTTGGCGATGGTGATGATGACGCCCTTGACGTGGAGGGTAATCATCCTCATGTTGCTCTTGGCGTGGAGGAAGTCCATGGTCAACTTGTTCTTGTTGAGGTTGATGTTGAGGTAGAGCTTGACGAGCTTCTGGAAGAGCTTGTGGAGCTTGACGTTCTTGTGGAGGAGCTTGTGGAGCTTGTCGTTGCACACGCGGATGGTAGTTCCTCTCTTGGATTTCATCTTGAAGAGCTTCCTCTTGATTGCGCTGTTCGCGATTGCGGTTGGCGATGGCTCGACTTGATTCTCGAAGGGCACGTTCCGCCTCAAGAGCTTGTGCTTCTCGTTGTTGTTGTTGAAGACGTTGAGCCTCGGCGTCTTGTTGCGCTTGGTGTAGATGTGCTCGTTCTTGTTCTTCTTGGCGACGAAGACGTTGTCGTTCTTGAGCTTGAGCAAACGCTACTTGGTTTGATTGAGGACGAGGTACTTGCTCATCGACTTGCTCTTGTGAATGCTTGTCATGTAGTGGGTTGCGAGATGCATGACGGTCTTGACGCGCGGCTCGTCGAAGAGTGTTCGATGACGGTGTACTGGAGTCGGAGAAGGTATCGTCGGAGTGTCGACTCGAGCGGCTCTGTCTTGAGTATGACGATGTAGAATGAGGCCGGTTCACCAACAAGGCGCGGATCTCGTCCATTCTTGCATCGTTCTCTTACTTGTGCGCGTCGAGCTTGTTGTTGAAGTAGTCTCTTGTACGTTGCTCGGAGAGTCGCAAGTCGGTGGCGAGGTTGTCGATGCGGTCTCTCATAGCTTGTTGCTCTTGGTGTAATGCCCTTTGAGCACCAAAGAGGTGGCTCTTTGTGACGAATGATGACATGTCGTCGTCTTGCTCGATGAAGAGTGGGTTGGTAGAAGTACTTGGCCTATCGATCATTGCAAGCAAAATATGAGTGGTAGAAGGAGAAGAACTAATACCAATGTACCTTTGACCGATGTTGAAAATGAATCAAGTTCACCCAAATGCGGACAATGAAATAGCACTTTTGGTATCAATTCTTGTCGGTTCTCACACCTACACAAGTAAAAGCTTTTGGTGGAGCTTGGTTAGGATGGTGTCACAAAATTTGATGCAATTGAAAGCGAGATTCAATAATGTTGGAAAAGATTCACAAATTTGCAAATGCAACAAGTAGACCAAGCTAGTATGGGTACACTGAAACACACACGCAAATAGATAAATGGGATTGTGCAATCCAAAAGTGAGCCAAAATGTGGAAACCACGAAAATGCTCTTGTTGCACAATACTAGAGAGACGCTAGCATGATTGCACAATAGGCGGATACGCAAACTTGTGCACAACCTATTAGGCAAAATGCAACTATCTCTATCCCAAGTATGCTATATGTATGGTATTTCGGTGCAATGATCCAAGATGATCCAATATGACAATCTTAATGTATTATGATGCTATGGTTCTTGCTCATAAGCTCTTTGCTTATCTTTACTCTTTGCTTAAAAGCTTGGGTGGCTCTTTCACTTTTGAGCTCTTTTCTCATGCAATACTTCACGAACCAAGATAGCAATTGTGTATGCGATGACAACTTTGTGACACACAAGTGGATCCCAAGATATGCACCACTATGGTATGGTATGTATGTTATGGAGTATGATCCCTAATGTGCACAAGTCACGTTGCCGGCAATACTCAATGGCTAGTCTCGATGGGTAAGCTACGCAAAATGAGGCAATGTGGGTTATCAATGTAATTGCAATTTATGACAAAGATGTCGTCGAAGTTACCGTCCTTGGCAATGTTGAGTAGTCGATGGAGTTGAGCGGTGGTGATGATGACGTCGAACCGTACCTATATAGCCGAAACACAATAGGACACGGGAACCACAACTCAAATTTCAAAGACCAAAACGTATCAAAATCGACATAGGAGGTAGCGGTGAGCGGTTGTGGTGGTTGTGGAAAGTGTTGTGGGTATGCGGAAGAAGTCGTGGGCACGGTGGCAAAATTTTGCGAAGGTATGGTGAAATGGGCGCGGGGGTGGAGTTGCTGTCTCCCAGGGGCCGGATGTCCGGGCTAGGAGCCGGATGTCCGGGGCACCGGATTTCCGGGGTACACGGGCCGGATGTCCGGGCTCTGGATCGGGGACGAACACGATGAACTCCACGGGGGAAAATGCAACTCCGGGGCAAAATTCGGACGAATTGGTGGATGGAAAAGGGTGGGGAGGGTGGGGAAAGCTAGATCCACACGCAGCAACACAAATCCATGGACCAAATCCAACAAAATTTCATCACACCAACAAATCACAAAAAAATTTGGGGCTATTTTTGGTGGGGATTTTCGGATTTAGGACGAAAACAACAAAATCAAGCTAGAAAACACGAGGTAGGGGCTCCAAAAACGTGATCAACGTGGCTCATGATACCAAGATGATGTAGGGTGGAACCCTAGAATGTCGATCTTTCACGTTTGGAGGGGATCCTACGGGAGAACACGAGGAACGCGCGGAAATCACAAAGGGGAACACGGGGAAAATGAGAGAGAAACACTAAACCGACATAGAATCAATCACACGAGTGCTAGATCATCACACACATAAGGTAGCACAAGGTTCAAGATCAACAAAGGAAAGGATACAACGGAACCGTTCTTCTCCGAGAGGAGGCCTTGATGTTCTTCCCTAGAAAGGGGTCTTGAATCCGCTTGGGGATCTTCTCCGAAGAGGCCATGAACTCCGAGGAGAAGTATCCAAGTGGATGAGCAAAGGCTCTCACACAAAATGAGCTAATCTAATGCTAAACCTAGAAAGAGGAAGGGGAAGGAGTATATATAGTCTAGGGGGGCGAAGGGGTACATGGGCTTCGGCCCTTCACTGTTCACACACAGGCGGAGCCGGATGTCCGGGCATCGGGCCGGATGTCCGGGGCTTCCGGAGGCGCCGGATGTCCGGGCCGAGACGCTGGATGTCCGGGCTAGAGGTGCAGGTTTCTGTGGTTCCTGGTGCGAGGCGCCGGATTTCTGGGGCTTTGGTCGGATTTCCGGGCTGAGGCCGGATGTCCGGGCTGGACGCCGGATATCCGGGCCCTGGAGACTTGACAGACTTGGCTGTTGTTGATGGAGAAGCTCCAGGGGCCGGATGTCCGGGGCCTGGGCTGGATGTCCGGGGCTTGGAAGGTGATCTTGTCCGTGTCAGCTGGTTCTCTTCATCCGCGGAGTGGGCAGCTTGTCCGTCTTCACGTGCATCCTTGGGAGGTTCTTCTTGACACCTAATCATGCATAGTATATCAGACTTAGGTAGTAGCCATGTCTCGAGAGGATCATATGAGATATCACTTAGGAGAGAAGTCACCTCGGTTTCGAGAGCTCTAGCACGTGCTCTAGTCATGGGTCCTCTTGAGGCTTGGTGAGGCAATGGTAGGTCCATGGGGATGACCAAGGGATGCTCCGCATCATTTCTTCTTCTTCTTGTCATCGGAATCATATTCTTTGCCCTTCTTTTTCTTCTTCTCATTGTCCCATTGTGGACATTTAGAGATGTAGTGGCCAGGTTTCTTGCACTTGTGATAGGTTCTTTTCTTGTTTCATAGGTGGAAGCTTCATCGTCCCTTGATCTGGATCGTGAAGACTTTCTGAAGTTTTTCTTCCTAGTGAATCTGTGGAACTTCTTCACAAGCATAGCAAGCTCCTTTCCAATGTCTTTAGGATCATCAGAATTGCAGTCAGATTCTTCTCCAAATGAGGAAGCCGCAGCCTTTGCCTTCAAGGCACGAGTTCGGCCGTAGTTGGGGTCATAGATATCTCGTTTCTCAGATAGTTGGTACTCATGTGTGTTGAGCTGAAAGTGCTAGTTATCGACTAGAGGGGGGTGAATAGGCGATTTTTATCAAAGTCTTCAAAACATGGAAGTTTCGAAGACAAGCAATAGAAATGACCTAATTGATATGCAGCGGAAGATAAACTACAACAAGCAAGCCATAGTCAAGTATGCAGTTATGTGAATGTACGAAGACTAATAGCAGCTAGGTAGTAAGGATCAGGATGGAAGATAGTATGAAGCCAATCAACAATAGTAGTCAAGCAATGAAGTCAATCAGATAAGACAGATAAGCAATGACTTCACAAAGACAAACTCAGGGTAAAGGAGGGAAGAGATAGAACCAGTCACTTGTTGAAGACACAGGATTTGTTGGACCAGTTCCAGTTGTTGTGACAACTGTACATCTGGTTAGGGAGGCTGAGATTCAACTCAAAAGACCGCGTCTTCACCTTATTCCCCTTGAGCTAAGGACACACAGTCCTCTCCCAATCACTCTGGTAAGTCTTCAAGGTAGACTTCCGAACCTTCACAGACTTTGTTCACCCGGCAATCCACAATGACTCTTGGATGCTCAGAACGCGACGCCTAACCGGCTAGAGGATACATAGTCCTCAAGTGTAATAAGTCTTCAGGTCACACAGACAGAAAGACTTCAGTGATGCCTAATACTCTTTGGTGTTGGGTGTTTGGGCTTTGTCCTCGCAAGGATTTCTCTCTCAAAGGCTTCGAGGTGGGTTGCTCTCAAAACGACAAAAGCCATAAACTAACTCTGAGCAGCCACCAATTTATGGTGTAGGGGGTGGGCTATTTATAGCCACAAGGCAACCCGACCTGATATGTCCGAAATGACCCTGGGTCACTAAGGAACTGACACGTGTTCCAACGGTCAGATTTCAAACACACACGGCAACTTTACTTGGGCTACAAGCAAAGCTGACTCATCCAGCTCTGGATAAGATTTTCTCTCATTATCTTCGCTCGAAGACATAGGATTTTGGTTGAGCATAACTTCATTCACTCTGACTTTGTTCACTTGGACCCCACTTAACAGTACAGTGGTTCCTATGACTCAAGACAGAAGAAAAGGAAACAACAAAACAACTCAGTCTTCGCGCTCCATAGTCTTCACTCAATGTCTTCTCATGTCATAGACTTTAGTGTGAATATCTTCACACACCACCATTGTCTTCAATGTCTTCATACATTTTTAGGGGTCATCTCCGGTAGGTAAACCGAATCAATGAGGGACACTACCTGCGTTATCCTGCAATTCTCACAAACGCATTAGTCCCTCAACCAACTTTGTCGTCAATACTCCAAAACCAACTAGGGGTGGCACTAGATGCACTTACAATCTCCCCCTTTTTGGTGATTGATGACAAACTGGTTGAAGTTTTCAACGGGAAAGAAGTATGTGAAATTGTAAAGGATAGCGTATTGTCTTCATAAGTGGCAAGGGATCCCCCTGAAGATGTGCATATAAATATTTTGCTTTTGGAATGCAAATGCACATGGCAGGTTGTACTGTGGAGATCCTCTTCAACTTATGAAGATAATTTATCATGCATTAAAAGATATAGCTAAGAGAATGACATGCATAATGAAAAATGGACGTCTGCAGAATGATCTAAGTGCGGAAGTTATCATCGCACGTGGAAACGCAAATAAGTAGCAGACGACCATCAAGTTCAAGTGTTACAACTCAAAGAACGAAGTGTATCAAAAAGCAAGAGTTGTAAGCACTAGGCAAAAATATAAAGCAACCGCCCTTATGAACCCGCTTGAAGACTATCAAACTCATACGCTTCTCCCCTTTTGTCAGTAATGACCAAAAACGTTTGAAGACATAGAGCATCTACTCGTCCTCATGAGGAGTAGTTGAAGCAGCAGGGTTGTCGTTGTCGTTTGGCGGTGCAGACGAACTTGGTGCAGTGTCGATGCGTGCAGAAGTAGGGGGCGGTGAAGTAGCATCGTCTTCATCATCGATGACATTGGCATTGACAGTTGCCGCGGAGGAAGAATAATCAGAGTCTTCAAGAGATGGAGTTCTTCGTAGGACAGCATTCCATGGAGGAGTGGAGTCAAACTTGAATCTTTCCATGAAGCCATCATCTTGAAGATCAGCTTCAGCACTGAGTGGGGTCAAACTCTTCCATGAACGCCGACAAGTTTCATGAGTGACAAATGCATTCTTGGTGGCAAGGTTTCGAATGCGATTTACATCCACCAAGAGGCTTTGCATCTGACGCTTCAGCCAAAAATGATGCTTATCTTGCTTCTGATGTAGGGCCACAAGAAGTTCTCGGTCATTGAGGACCCGAGAGCGCTTCCGATGCCTTTGAGCAATTGTGCTCTCAGTAGCTTTTGTTGGTGCACGATGAGGCAGACGAGTATTCCCAGCCATCGGATAGACACGCGTGACAGCTTGGACTCCTTCCATAGGCTGAGTGAAGCTTTGATGTTCAGCATTCTGAAGACAAAGAGGCTTCTTGGCAGGTTCAGGGTATATTGCTTCAACTAACATATCAACCTCTGGTAGGAAGATCACATGATTGCGAGCAGATGGTTGATAGTTGACAGCAGAGTGTTGCTTGATGAGGCGCATGACCCATAGAGCATAGAACTTCAGTCCGAAGAGGTCAGATCCAGATGCAGCCAGTTGCCTGATGAAGAAATCATGTGCATTAAAGTTGATGCCATTGAGGATGTAAAAGACCAATGTCTTCATGGCTCCTTCGAGTTTTGCAGCTGATGAATGTCCTTTGATAGGCCATAGAGTCCGCCTGATGATGAGATATATGGTGCGCGGCAGATACTCAAGGTCATCAACAAAGAACTCCTTTGGATATTCAGCATCACGTGGCAAAGGCTTCATCATGCTCAACATCTGGCTCATATTGGGTTCAGGCTTATGGAAGATGCTTTCCAGTGCATTGCGGTGTTTTTGACAACCAGGTTCATATAGATCTCCGGGAGTGGATAGGCCAGTAAGCTCAATGATGTCAAGAGCTTTGGCTTCATGATGAACATTTCCTGTCATCCACTCGAGAACCCATGTCTTGATATCTCTGTTGTAGCCGCGAATGTGGAGGGTAGCATAGAATTGAAGCAATAGCTCTTCATTCCAATGTTCTTTGTCTATGATAAAGCTGAGCAGACCAGCATCACAAAAGCAGTCAAGTGCTTCTTCTAAGCACGGCAGTCCAGCAATGGCTTCAGTGTCGAGGCGCATATGAGGGAAAATGCGCCCTTGATCATACAGAACACAGGAGTAATAGCTTCGCTGCTGATGACTCCAGAACCGATCTGATGATATTCTTGGCTTCGTGTAGGGGTTCTTTGAGCTGTCAAAGAATGTGTTGTGTCTCTTTAAGCCATTTGCATTGAAGGACCCGACAGATGTGGCAGTACCAGGAAACCTTGGCAGTCTTGGCTTTGGCTTCTGGACCTGAGGCCTATGCTCAATGTGATAGTCAAATTGAGGACCAGAGACAGTAGGCGGAGGGACCAGAACGGGCCATCTTACTGTGATTAGCTCGCCATGGTTTTATGCTTACTCGATTGTATAGGGCCTTGGTGGCGGAACAGGAGCAGTGGCAGCAGCTAAGGCTTCAGGCTGCACAATAGGTGCTTCAGGAGCAGTTGCCTCATTGGTTTCAGGCACACTGTTTGATTCAAGCTCCACATTAGCTTCAGTCATGACAACGTCATGAGCTTCACTTGCGTTGGTAGTGGCAGCTTCAGGATTTTCAACCTCCAGTTGCTGAGCTGGAGGTTCAGGCACAGACATGTTCACTTCATGAACAGTTTCTTCAGGAATGGGGGGAGTATGGACACGTTCTTCTTGACGTTCTTCATCAGCTGATGCAGCCGGATTGTCTTCAGCAGCTGGGGCTTCAGACTCGGAGACATTCACAGCAGGAGTGGCTTCTGAAAACACTTGACATGCAACAGGTTGATGATGCACTTCTCCTTCTGCAACGCTCGGAAGAGGGGCTTGAGGCCTTGGTCCTTTGCGAAGCCTTTGTAGTACAGCGATGCCTTTGGAGATGGAGTGGGCAGGTCCTCATCCTCTTCAACTTGTACGGATGGTGTGATTTGTTGTTGTTGGGGAGTGCTGGGGGAGTCTTGTTCTTGCGGGCGATCAGCCCATGAAGCATCCTGAGCAATTGGCGTCAGAGGACGACCAATGCTGATGATTTCGCTGTTCGTACGAACAGGCAATGATACCACATTGTATTCGATTTGAGGAAGAACTTCATCATCTTCAACATTGTCATGATGACCAATGTCTTCAGCACTAATGGAATCAACTGCTGGAATCTCTTCAGCTTCAGGAGCCTCTGTGGAAGCAGGCTCATGAACATTCATGCGAAGTTCTTGGGTTGTAGATGCAGGACGAACCACTGAGATGGGTTCGACAACAAGGGGCTCTGTGGGAGCAGCCCGACTCTTCTTGGTCTTGCGCTTCTTCTTGGAGGGAGCAGCATCAGAGGCTTCCGAGGTTTTCCATTTTCTGGCTTCAGCCTCTGCAGCCCTCGTCTTCTTCTGTTCTGAAGCGGTTGATGTGACTCTTGGCTTCGAGCCAGTCATGCTGCTTGGGAAGACAATACGAGGTTCATCTAGCCTTGAAGGTGCAGATTGGACAGTCAATTTCTTCTTCTTTGCAGCCATCCTGGGGTCGATGCCAGGACGACCAAGAGCCTTGCGCTTCTCAGCCTCATTGTAGGCAAGCACACACTTGTCAGCCAGACTCTTCATACGCTCTCTGGAGCCTCGAGCTTCTTCACGCTTCTTGTGAAAGGCTTCTTTGAGCTCATGCAGCATGATCTTGAAGTTCTTGACATCTTGCACGTTGAGCGTGGCCACATGCTTCTTTAACTGAGCCTTTTCATAGTCAATCTTGTGCTTCAGTTCGACGATGCACTGAGCAATAGCTAGCTCAGAAGCAATGGCACCATTGAAGGCGACGCTGAGGCCAATTGGAAGTTGCAGATCATCAAAGCTGAGATTTGGTGTGTCAAACCACTCATCAATGAAGTTATGGATGATTGCCACGTCAAAGAGAGGCAAGTTGTTGAAGATCTCTGTTTCTTCCTTGCTCTTGATCAGTTGCTCAAGAGCATCATCTGCAAGATCGTCATCGCTGGACAGATCAATGGGCTCTTCACGCAGAATAGCAGCAGGAGTCAAAGCCTGATCGGTACTCTTGATGATTTTCTTTTTCTTCTCCATCTTCTTGGAGATGCGGGAAAGATCTTCACACTGCACACTGGCTTCAGGAGGTGTAGTTGCCAGTGGCTTCACACGAGAAGCTTTTGGAGGTGCAACTGATGATGAAGCCTTAATCTTCTTTGGCTTCTGCGGCCTTGGAGGTGGAGTTGGGGCTTCATCAGAATCAGCATCATTGTCAGAATGATCCACTTTGTCACCTTGTACCAAGATGTAGGAGATGAGGCCATCAAGGTTTGCAAAGGGGCCAATTCTATTTTCTTCAACTTCACGTGTGCCATCATCATGGGGAGCAGAGGGACCAGGATTGAAGTCTAATCCCCATGACTTCTTGTTTTCCTTTGCCGAAGCCTTAGCATACTGAATAATTGCGCTTGAAGAGATTGTCGTCACGACACCAGAGCAATGATGATGGGTCGGCTTCTTAAGGCTGTGGTCCACGGACCATGCAAGGATAGAATTTTTGCGCAATGGCTTCAGCTTTGTTCTTGGGGGGAAGGCCTCGATAGAGAATATCACCCCAAGGGCTCTTGCTAGCATTTTTCTCTGCGTACTCCTGGGTCACGAAGTTGTACTTGAACCATTGTTCAGCCCAATAGCATCGAATCCATTGGATTCGGGTCTTGCGCTGATTATAATCTTCTTTAGTATTTGTTTTGTAGATTTTGCAAGATCATCAGGCAGATCCTTTGAAGTTCCTCCTCGACGCTGTCTGCCACCCTTCCTTACTGATTTCTCTGTAGCCATGAAGTTAAATCTGAATGGCTTAAATATATTCAAAGGCTTCAAAGGCTTTCGCTTGCTGGTCAGACAGGAACTGGCTTCAGGAGAATCAATGTGTTGCTGTAAGAATTCTGCAAACGAATGCAGACTTATGAGAACCTAGGGATTCTCCCACGGACATGTACCTGTGACAGCATTAGAGATGCGAGGGAAGGGGAAGAGGTCATATGCATTCTCAGAAGATTTTGAAGATAAATCAGTTTGAAGACATTGACCTCATGTTGCAAAGACATTCACTTATATGTTGAGAGTCGGTTCCAGATTTGTACGAATCCGTGAATAAGTACAAGTGAGGAATCTAACTAGATGTGAAGCGTAAGTGAATATACTAGGCAGTATGAGATGTAGACAGAATAGATCTAACTTTGTATAGACAGAAACCAATTTTGGTAAATTGGATGAATCATTGAGGATCAAAAAGCTGGTAAAAATAGAGTTATATTTACCACACGAAGAACTGCTAGATGGGAAGAATTTGGAGACCGAGCAGTTCAGTCCATCGTGCCCTAACTTGGCGACGGAGGACAACTACGGTGGCGGCGGAGAGGATGATGCCCGCAGCCGGCGTGAGGACGGCGTCGGAGAAGTCGCGGCAGTTAAGCGCTTCATCGCCGGCGTCGTCGAGAGCTAGCGGTGGCGCTAGGGTTTTGACGAGGTGGAGAGGTGGAAGAAGGTTTTCTTGACCGCAGGGGACACGTATTTATAAGTAGGTGTGCGGCACAGCGCAATTACGCAGGTGCCCCTGTCTCTTCACATCTGTGGGACACGTGGCAAGCATGCAACATATTTAGAGTTGTCCCATGTTCCCATGCCCGCCAAGTTTGTCGGATGGTTGTTCCGGCTTCTCCGGATATCGACAATAAAGATGAATCATTTAAATAGGACTTGATGTTTGTCTCTATGTCTTCTGCTGACAAGGATGCAGAGAAGACATTCGACAGTTTCAACAGAATGCATATGATTTGGACAGATAGAGTTTGAGATAGTAAGCATAGAGAGATTAGGGTCCGATCACATTCACTTAGTTCAAAAGATTCAACAGTGAAGACATAGCTATAAGTGAATGCTGTAGAGGACAAAATACTAGTATATATATATATATATATATATATATGAGAAGGCAATCAACTCAACATAGTGAAGTAAATCATGAAGATAAGTTGAAAGTTGAAGACAAATCAATATGCGAAGATATTCAACAATAACGCCATGAGTGAAACACTTCAAACCAAGAAATTTTTGTGGTGGCGTTACCCACCGTATAGGAAGTATTAGACCCAGACACGACGCACAATTATCGTGGCGCTCCGAAGTCAAATTCCACTTTAATGTATTCACACTCAGAATGTAAGTCTTCATTGATTGAAGATATACTTTACTTCGTGTGTTGCACATCTAAATCATCAACATGCATAAGTGTTAGGATGTGTGCCTGATCACAGGACATTTGAGGATTCCAAGATATTTAGCTCACACCATAACTTGCAAAACCTTTTCTCATCCAAGGGCTTTGTGAAGATATCTGCCAGTTGCTCTTCAGTGTTGACGTGAATGATGTCAATATCTTTCTTCATGACATGATCTCTGAGAAAATGATGACGAATTTCAATGTGCTTTGTCTTCGAGTGCTGAACTGGATTGTTGGCAATCTTGATGGCGCTTTCGTTGTCGCAGAAGAGAGGGACTTGCTTCAGATCGATGCCATAGTCCTTGAGAGTTTGCTTCATCCATAGAAGTTGAGCACAACAAGATCCAGCAGCAATGTATTCAGATTGAGCAGTTGAGAGTGATACACAGTTCTGCTTCTTTGAAGACCAATAGACAAGTGATCATCCTAGAAAGTGACATGTTCCTGATGTTGACTTGTGATCCACCTTGTCACCAGCATAATCAACATCCGAAAATCCAACCAGATCAAACCTTAAGCCCTTTGGATACCATAATCCGAGTGTTGGGGTGTAAGCCAAATATCTAAGAATTCGCTTCACAACTAAGTGATGCGATTCCTTTGGTGTCGCTTGGAATCGAGCACACATGCAAACACTAAGCATAATATCTGGCCTAGATGCACATAGGTAAAGTAAAGAACCAATCATGGAGCGATATACCTTTTGATCGAACTCTTTACCATTGTCGTCGGGACCAAGATGATGTTTGGCTGGCATTGGCGTCGTGTAACCTTTGCAATCTTGCATTCCGAACTTCTTCAGACAATCTTTGAGATATTTTTCTTGAGATATGAAGATGCCATTTCTTTGCTGACGAATTTGAAGACCAAGGAAGAACTTCAGCTCACCCATCATGGACATCTGATATTGCTCTTGCATCATGTATCCAAACTCATCACTATACTTCTGGTTGGTGCAGCCGAAGATTATGTCATCCACATATATTTGGCACACAAATAGTTCGCCATCGTATGTCTTGGTGAAGAGTGTGGGATCTAGGGATCCTGGTTTGAAGCCTTTGCTCTTCAGGAAGTCTTTGATTGTATCATACCAAGCGCGAGGAGCTTGTTTGAGGCCATACATTGCTTTGTTGAGTTTGTACACCATATTAGGATGTTTTGGATCTTCAAAGCCAGGTGGTTGAGCAACATACACTTCTTCTTAAATCTTGCCATTGAGGAAAGCACTTTTCACATCCATTTGATATAGCAGGATGTTGTGGTGATTTGCATAGGCTAGCAGTATGCGAATAGCTTCAAGCCTAGCCACAGGAGCAAATGTTTCATCGAAGTCAATTCCTTAAACTTGAGTATATCCTTGTGCCACTAGACGTGCTTTGTTTCTAATGACTTGACCATGCTCATCTTGCTTTTTCCGATATATCCATTTAGTGCCAATAATGTTATGCTTGCGGGGGTCAGGGTGCTTGACAAGTTCCCAAACATTATTCAGCTTGAACTGTTGAAGTTCGTCTTGCATAGCTTGAATCCATTCAGGTTCCATAAAGGCTTCAGCAACTTTCTTGGGTTCAGATATTGATACAAATGAAAAATGCCCATAGAAATTTGCTAACAGTGTTGCTCTTGAGCGAGTAAGCGGACCAGGTGCGTTGATGCTATCAATTATCTTCTCAATTTGTACTTCATTTGCAACACGAGGATGAACTAGACGAAGCCCTTGCTCATGTTGATCATTGTCATCATTGGGAGGATTGTCTTCGGTCTAAGCATTGTCTTCAGGTTGTTTTGGTGCAGAAATGATAAGTTCCTCTTCAGGTTGTGCTTCAGAGGGCATGATTTCACCAGTTCCCATCAGCTTGATAGATTCACTGGAAGGAGCTTCATCTAGTGTGCTTGGCAGGAGCTCTCGTTGTGAACCATTGGTTTCATCAAATCGCACATCCACTGTTTCAATGATTTTATAGTGGAAGAGGTTGAAGACTCTGTAAGAGTGCGAATCCTTTCCATAGCCGAGCATGAAGCCTTCGTGAGCTTTGGGTTCAAATTTTGACTTGTGATGGGGATCCTTGATCCAGCACCTAACACCAAAGACTCTGAAGTAGCTGACATTTGGCTTCTTGCCAGTAAGGAGCTCATAGGATGTTTTGCCCAGAAGCTTGTGGATGTAGACACGGTTGATGATGTGACAAGCTGTATCAATAGCTTCAGGCCAGAATTTTCTTGGTGTCTTGTACTCGTCGAGCATTGTTCGAGCCATCTCAATGAGGGTTCTGTTCTTGCGCTCAAAAATGCCATTTTGCTGAGGTGTGTATGGAGCAGAAAATTCATGAGTGATTCCCATTGTATCCAGATAAAGATCAAGCCCGGTGTTCTTGAATTCAGTGTTGTTATCACTTCTGATATGCTTGATCTTGACGCCATAATTGTTCATTGCTCGATTGGCGAATTGTTTGAAAACATCTTGTACTTCAGTCTTGTAGAGAATTATGTGCACCCATGTGTATATTGAGTAGTCATCAACAATAACGAAGCCATAGAGACACACCGTTGTTGTGAGGGTGGAGTAGTGAGTAGGACCAAATAAGTCCATGTGCAACAGCTCGAAGGGTTGAGATGTTGTCATGATAGTCTTCGAGGTGTGCTTGGCCCTCGTCATCTTTCCAGCTTCGTAGGCACCACACAAATGATCTTTCTTGAACTTGACACCTTCGATGCCTATTACATGCTTCTTCTTGACGAGAGTGTGCAAGTTCCTCATGCCAGCATGCCCCAGCCTTCGATGCCAGAGCCAGCATTCTGAAGCTTTTGCAAGAAGACATACGGCAAGTTGTGGACCTGCTGAGAAATCTACCATGTATAGATCACCTTTCCTATACCCTTCAAAGACTAGAGACTTGTCAGATTCCATTAGTACAAGGCAACGATATTTTCCGAATATCACAATCAAGTTTAAGTCACAAAGCATTGAGACTGACATTAAGTTGAATCCAAGGGATTCAACAAGCATCACTTTATCCATGTGTTGATCCTTTGAGATTGCCACTCTACCTAGACCCAATACCTTGCCTTTACTAGTGTCAGCAAATGTGATTTGACTCTTGTCGGATGGACGTAAGGTTGAGTCCATGAGAAGACTTCGATCACCAGTCATATGATTAGTGCATCCGCTGTCCATAATCCATTCTGAAGCACGAGGTGTCATACCCTACAGTGCAGTTAGGAGGATAGGCTTCACAATGTATGTTGTGAAGCATAAGCAGTTGATGCACACTTGGATTATCACAGCATAGATAAAAGTTAGCACACAGTATGACAGGTAAGCGATTCATATGTGGAATACATAGTAAGTCATTTTATCATGCGTCCCTTTGTGTTTTAGGTCCCCAGCAATAATATCGGACGTCTTTGATTGCTGGCTGGAGACCATGTTCTACAAAAGAGAGTTAGTTCTTCTTCACCACCCACATCTTTAGGGGTGGCTTAGAAGCAATGAGTCTAAGTGCAGCATCTGAGAATTTCGGCTTTGGAGCCCTAGCAAATAGCCTTGCAGGAGATGAATGATACTCATATGAATAAGCAGAAAAGTTCTTAGTACTATGAACATAGCGGTTTGAAGACACGCGCTCATATTCATAAGTTGGAGTACGATTTCCCTGCAAAACATTGGCGTTAGGGTGACTCTGGTGAGTCTTGTTTCCGTATGAAGCCGTTGGACCATGTGACGCCTTTGGTCTGGGGTTTGTCTTCTTCCCTGGTGGTGTCATGACAACATTCACAGGAAGATTCTCAAGACAGCTTTTGGGAACCCAGATCTTCTTCATTGGCGGTCCATTCCTGCAGTTAGTACCAATATACCTGGCAAACACTTCACCATTCTGATTTTTGAACAGTTTATAGTTTGCATCAAAGGATTCATCAATGATAATAGGATTAGCATAGGTAAAACCAGATAAAGTGGATGGATCCACTGAAGGTTCCTTTGCAGTAACCCATGTGGTTTTGGGATACTGCTCAGGCTTCTAGTAGGAACCATCAGCATTCATTTTCCTCTCGAACCCAACACCCTCTTTCCTAGGGTTTCGGTTCAGAATCTGCTTTTTGAGGACATCGCAAAGTGTCTGATGCCCTTTCAGACTTTTGTACATCCCTGTTTCAAGCAATGTCTTCAACCTAGCATTTTCATCAGCAATAGTAGTGGTATCCTCAGCAGAGGGGTTAGTTACCACATTAGTAGTTGAAGGCAGAGCAACAGTAGCAGCAGTGGAACACTCAGCAACAAAGGCAGCGTTATCACGCTCAATGCATTTTAAACATGGTGGTTCAAATCCATCCTGAGCGGAACTGATCTGTTGAGCGCGAAATGATTCATTCTCTTTTTGAAGATCTTCATGAGTCGCTTTCAATTTCTCAAGCTCTTGCTTCCTTTGAAGATAATCATAGGAGAGCTTTTCATAAGTGGTTGAGAGCTTCTCATGAAGACTTTCAAGTTCTTGATACTTAGCATGAAGATTTTTTATGTCTTCAACTAAGGACTGTGAACGTGTCATTTCCACGTCCAACAGGTCATCGCTTTTGTCTAACAGTTTTTGAGTATGTTCCATAGCCCTTTGTTGTTCAGTAGCAATTTTAGCAAGTGTTTTGTAGCTGGGTTTAGATTCACAATCAGAGTCGTCTTCACTTGATGTTTGAAAGTAAGCATCGCGTGATTTTACCTTGGCACCGCGTGCCATGAAGCAGTAGGTGGGAGCAGGATCATCCTTGTCATCATCAGCGTTGGTGTGGGAGTCATTGTCTTCAGTGTTGAAGATGGACTTGGCAACATAGGATGTGGCTAGAGCCAGACTTGCAACGCCAGAGTCGGACTCAGCTTCAGATTCCACCTCAGCCTCCTCAGAAGCAGACTCCTCCTCTGAATCCATTTCCTTGCCAACAAAAGCACGAGCCTTGCCAGATGAGCTCTTCTTATGATATGAAGACTTTGATGTGGACTTGGAAGAAGACTTTGATGATTTCTTCTTCTTCTTGTCATCAGAGTCATATTCCTTGCTCTTCTTCTTCTTCTTCTTCTTCTCGTTGTCCCACTGAGGACACTCAGAGATGTAGTGCCCAGGCTTCTTACACTTGTGACATGTTCTCTTCTTGTTGTCTTGAGTGGAAGCTTCATCATTTCTTGAACTGGATCGTGAAGACTTTCTGAAACCCTTCTTCTTGGTGAATTTCTGGAACTTCTTTACAAGCATAGCAAGTTCCCTTTCAATGTCTTCAGGATCATCAGAACCGCAGTGAGATTCTTCTTCTTCAGATGAGGAAACAACTTTTGCCTTCAAAGCACGAGTTCGTCCATAGTTGGGGCCATAGATATCTCTTTTCTCAGAAAGCTGGAACTCATGTGTGTTGAGCCTCTCAAGTATATCAGACGGATCGAGAGTCTTGAAGTCAGGACGTTCTTGTATCATGAGGGCAAGGGTGTCAAAGGAGCTGTCAAGAGATCTCAGCAGCGTCTTGATGATTTCATGCTTGGTGATCTCAGTGGCGCCGAGAGCCTGAAGCTCATTTGTGATGTCGGTGAGACGATCAAACGTGAGATGGACATTTTCATTGTCGTTTCTCTTGAAGCGGTTGAAGAGATTGCGAAGAACACTGATCCTCTGGTCTCTCTGTGTAGAGACGCCTTCATTGACCTTGGATAGCCAGTCCCAGACTAGCTTTGACGTTTCCAGAGCACTCACACGGCCATACTGTCCTTTGGTCAGATGACCACAGATGATGTTCTTTGCAGTCGAGTCCAGTTGAATGAACTTCTTGACATCAGTAGGGGTGACACCTTCACTAGTTTTGGGAACGCCATTCTTGACGACATACCAGAGGTCGACATCAATGGCTTCAAGATGCATGCGCATCTTACTCTTCCAGTAGGGATATTCAGTTCCATCGAACACGGGGCAGGCAGCGGAGACTTTGATTATCCCTGTAGTCGACATAGCTAAACTCTAGGTGGTTAAACCGAATCACACAGAACAAGGGAGTACCTTGCTCTGATACCAATTGAAAGTGCTAGTTATCGACTAGAGGGGGGGTGAATAAGCGATTTTTATCAAAGTCTTCAAAACATGGCAGTTTCAAAGACAAACAATAGAAATGACCTAATTGATATGCAGCGGAAGATAAACTACAACAAGCAAGCCATAGTCAAGTATGCAGTTATGTGAATGTACGAAGACTAATAGCAGCTAGGTAGTAAGGATCAGGATGGAAGATAGTATGAAGCCAATCAACAATAGTAGTCAAGCAATGAAGTCAATCAGATAAGACAGATAAGCAATGACTTCACGAAGACAAACTCAGGGTAAAGGAGGGAAGAGATAGAACCAGTCACTTGTTGAAGACACAAGATTTGTTGGACCAGTTCCAGTTGTTGTGACAACTGTACATCTGGTTAGGGAGGCTAAGATTCAACTCAGAAGACCGTGTCTTCACCTTATTCCCCTTGAGCTAAGGACACCTAGTCCTCACCCAATCACTCTGGTAAGTCTTCAAGGTAGACTTCCAAACCTTCACAGACTTCGTTCACTCGGCAATCCACAATGACTCTTGGATGCTCAGAACGCGACGCCTAACCGGCTGAAGGATACACAGTCCTCAAGTGTAATAAGTCTTCAGGTCACACAGACAGAAAGACTTCAGTGATGCCTAACACTCTTTAGCTCTGGGTGTTTGGGCTTTGTCCTCGCAAGGATTTCTCTCTCAAAGGATTCGAGGTGGGTTGCTCTCAAAACGACAAAAGTCGTAAACTAACTCTGAGCAGCCACCAATTTATGGTGTAGGGGGTGGGCTATTTATAGCCACAAGGCAACCCGACCTGATATGTCCGAAATGACCCTGGGTCACTAAGGAACTGACACGTGTTCCAACGGTCAGATTTCAAACACACACGGCAACTTTACTTGGGCTACAAGCAAAGCTGACTCATCCAGCTCTAGATAAGATTTGCCCTCATTGTCTTCGCTCGAAGACATAGGATTTGGGTTGAGCATCACTTCAGTCACTCTGACTTAGTTCACTTGGACCCCACTTAACAGTACGGTGGTTCCTATGACTCAACACAGAAGAAAAGGAAACAACAAAACAACTCAGTCTTCACGCTCCATAGTCTTCACTCAATGTCTTCTCATGTCATAGACTTCAGTGTGAATATCTTCACACACCACCATTGTCTTCAATGTCTTCATACATTTTTAGGGGTCATCTCCGGTAGGTAAACCGAATCAATGAGGGACACTACCTGCGTTATCCTGCAATTCTCACAAACGCATTAGTCCCTCAACCAACTTTGTCGTCAATACTCCAAAACCAACTAGGGGTGGCACTAGATGCACTTACAATCACTTCAGTCACTCTGACTTTGTTCACTTGGACCCCACTTAACAGTGCAGTGGATCCTATGACTCAACAAAGAAGAAAAGGAAACAACGAAACAACTAAGTCTTCGTGCTCCATAGTCTTCACTCAATGTCTTCTCATGTCATAGTCTTCAATGTGAATATCTTCACAGACCACCATTGTCTTCCATGTCTTCACACATTTTTAGGGGGCGTCTCCGGTAGGTAAACCGAATCAATGAGGGACTACTACCTGTGTTATCCTGCAATTCTCACAAACACATTAGTCCCTCAACCAGGTTTGTCGTCAATACTCCAAAACCAACTAGGGGTGGCACTAGATGCACTTACAGGAAGGAGTTCCCCTTGGTGTGCCATCTAAGGGGAGGAGGAGTCTGACTCCTCCCCTTCCCCAATTTGGCCTCCTTCGTTAGGGAAGGAGGCGCCTCCCCACTTGGGCCTTTGTGGCCCAACTTGCCTTCCACCTCTTGGCCTTTTAAGACCCGTTGACATTAACTTAAATATAAAATTGTTCTAAATACTTTCAAATCATTATATATA